>NW_028281391.1:772500-972500 GCF_059751285.1 Brachycentrus maculatus | reverse complement strand
TTGTATTGTTTTGAATCTACTATTTTGTTTTTATAATTTTTTACCAAGTATAATATTTACTTAATATTACCCTGGACTGATTGATACCTGAAGTGGAGGGCTGATCACCTTTTCTTTATGTGTCAACGATCAAGATGATACTGCGTTTATATGATGCAGTGGCCTATGCACCATTGGGTGCGGATAAGGGTTTGAAGAAAAACACCTATTTACTATAATTTTTAAGGTATATGCACTGAATATGTTGAAAAAAATTGTATTATATGTACTTAACATGAAAAGATATTTTTATGCCACTATTAAATATATTTTTTAAAAATTTAAATTTCAATCATGAAATATACATAAATATTTAAGTATAAATTTATTGCGCTGTGCCAACCCTATTTCCGCAATACAGGTTCGACTGTTATACACATTCTCTTAATATTTTGGTCCAACTTCGACATAACTCGTATTCAATGGGATTCCTTGTAAAATATTCAAGACAGTTACTCAAGCCGTAGGCATCCACGTGATCGTATTAAACGTAGAACAAAATATGACTTCACCGCGTTATTAGGGTACGGTTCATATATGTACTATTGTTCGGCTGATTGTCTAAGGGCCCTTTTGATGCGGTGCACATTGACTGGGGTGTTTACATAAACCTGGATCCGCGAGGTGTTCTAACAACCTGATTATGTGGTCTATTATTAAACAGAAAGCAATTCCGTGTTAAGTTAGCTAGAATTGGTAGCTTTCTTCAAAGCTTTTTGTTATCGTTAAAAGTACAATGAAAGTAGATATTTCCCTAAAAAAATACGATTAAGGGAACCTCCCTTCATGTTCTATCTTCGCCAATCTAAAAATAAACATTCCCTTAAGAAATTTAAATGGTTGTAATCCCCAATTTTTTTTTTATGCGTACTGCATTTACTCAGTGGATTATTATTCACTACCTGTACTCGGCAACGCTTTGCTGCGGCTGTCTGTTAAATAAAAAAAATAGTTAGCACAAATTTCTTGTATGTTTTATTATATTTGTATTGAAATTTGTTTGAATAAGTTATGAAAATATTAATTTTTTATGCGTCAAAATCCGACAGATGATATGTAGAAATCATCTTTATGTGTAAAAAAAATTATTTGATCATAATTGCAGCGCCATCTGTTGAACATAACAGCAATTCTAAACATTGCTCAAGGCGGACACCATGCTTCTTAATAATGCTGTAACTTAGCATTCTAAGTATTGCGTTTTGTTGTTTAATACATAGGTCTTTAATATTTTACATATTTGACATCTCAATATATATGAAGATATCTGTGTGTTTATAGGGCTTACAACCTGTCATAGACAGTTTAAGTGATCACTTTACACACGTGCAACATTCGCCATTCTACCCATGATTGACAACCACACATAACTTTTTCACAACTCAAATTTTCGAAACTCTTATATGTATTGATCAATCTCATGACAAAGTACATATGAGTTCACTATAGCCATCTATGTTGGACTGAGGAAAACTTTTATTAAGCCCTGCAAAAACCCAGACTACCATATTGTTCTTTGTGTATGTTAAAATGTCAAAATATGAAGTAACTTTTTGTTATTATTAATTATTTACTTATTATAAAAGTAAAAAAATAAGTTAAGAAAATTCAGATTTGTGTAGAAGTAGTTAGACACAATGAAAATGTTGTACATATTGGAATTTAAGTGACTGGTTTCTGAATGGTCTCATATTTAGCCTTTTATTTACCAAAAAGCTATTCCGTGTTAAGTGAACAGGCATTGTAAGCTCTATAGATATTCTTTCTCAGAGAAACACTTTTAGATTGAAAATAACACGATATTGGGTGCTTAACGGAAATACTATATTTGGTTGATGCGCTCATTATGGTACAAAGCACGGTTATACCGGAAACGTAAAAATATAACGCAATTCACAAAAGTCGAAATCACGGAGAAGGGATTGAAAGTTTCTGAAGTCTTTGAAGGAAACAGTTTTTTGCAGGTTTTGTTTTAAGAAATTTTACAGCCTAGTACTTTATATTCAGTTAGGTGCTAAATATTCTATGTGTGAAGTGATTTATGAAAATCTAGCTCTCTTAAACTCGTCAAAAAATTGCTTTCAAAAGAAAAACGTACGTACATGATTATATTTATTTTTAAATATGAAAATCAAACACCGATTTTTAGAGTCTACTAAATTGTATTTTATTATTCAAAAAAACTCATTAAAATACAATTTTTGACCATTGTTTTGACTTTTCATGGCATTCTACTGGCAGTAGTTTGATAATGCCATGACAAGGAGAAAAAAGTGTCACAAAGTTATTTTTTATGTGTATTTAATAATAAAATACGATTTCATTGATTCGGCAGTCACTCTGTGGTAAAATCTATCCATTTTTTAATTAAACATAGTAAATACCACTATTTCTCAAAATCTACTCTGACACAAAAAAAATAGAATAAGCTTCACATACGGTGTTAGAACATGATGCGAAATGCTTCGAAACACGTGTCACAGTAGATTTTAAGAAATACTGGTATTTAGTAAGTAAAACTTTAATTCAAAATAAAATACAATTTAGTAGACCCTAAAACCAGGGTTTGATTATCGTATTTTCAAATGAATCAAAATGGAGTTCTACAAATTAAACGCCAAATCAATAAATACTCGATTACAAATCACAGTTAATCAATTTAAGTGGTAAAATAAAATGGAAGTAAGGATTCTATAACTATTTATTAAGAGTAATAAAAAATCACGCAATCACCGCAGTAGGTTTTATTCTGTACATTTTTTTATTGACAGAGAAAATGAAAGCAATCTTTTTGAGCAATTTTCGAGTAACAACGGTTTCAACAATCTTGTAATTAATTTCTTACTTAAATTTTTTCTTTTTTCTTGTCTAATTCACCAGTCTAGTATTACAAGTAAAGCGAGTTTCATTTAAAACATTTGATAATGTTCTTTTTAAAGAATTTTAACACGGAAAATACGAGCAAGATTTTTTGAGCATTTTTCGAAAAACAATCGAAAAAAACGAAACAATTTGAAAATTTACAAAAGCGGACTTGAAGGAAAATTTCAATGTTTTTTAATTTTACGTATATCTTTAATAATTGTTTTTTTTACAATATTTCAAGATTATCTAAACGAAAACCAGTTTTATTAACATGTTAAATTAAATTTGGTTAAATTCCAATAAAAAAATGTATTGTTAAAATTAATACTATAATTTTCCTCCCCTATTTTCTTGCTATCCGCTTCCAAAAAACAGTTTTATAAATACATTTCAACCCCTTAGTATGGACACAGTTTTTCCGCTGTGTAATGGGGAATTAATTATAAGAAAGCTGTAAATAAAATCTAATCTATGACCAGCAGCTAGCTCGCGGTAAGAAATAACCTTTCTAAGGTCGTATCGGTGAACTTACTTCAAAGTAAGTATTCTGAAGGTTACCGATCAAACTTTACGTATTTCGTGGATAAGGCCGAGCTTTTATGTAATTTAAATAAGTAAATAAACTTAATAATAAGTTCATTTTTTATAATGGAATATGGAGGATTGGGTATTAACAAGAGTTATCTCTGAATTATCTGGTGTGAGTGATCTCTTTTTACACTATATTATTTTTACTATTCGGACCTTGACTGAACATCCATGTTTATTTTCATTTTAAAGCATCTAAAAATTATAATTAAGTTTTCTACTGACACGTCTACTGGTGATCTGTCTGATGATGTCAGTAACGATAAAACCCGTTCACTGGTCAAATAAAGTATATTTATAAAAAAAAACTTTTATTTAATATAAACAAGTTACTGCCAGAGTAAGCATTGAAGTCCCGATACCAATTCTAATGAACTGAACTGAAACATGGAGTTGGTAAAAGAAGGATGAAAGTTGACTAAATGCAGTCGAAATTCAATTTCTTAGTCGTCTTCGGTTGCACATTCGTATGTGCGATCAAACGATGTATCATAAATGCTCAAATGGTTTATTAAACAAAAAAATGCAAGGCTAAGATAAACATTAAAAATAAAATTAATGAATGTGTTATGAGAGTTAGAAAACAGGCAACAATGCTTACACCAAGAGAAATAAGATGTTTATTACAATATCAATATCAATAGCATAAAGAAATACTTAAATCAATCAATATTTGAGTAAAATATCGTTGTTTTTGTAAACATTTGATAAAAAGAACCATTTTTGCAGAAAGTTTTTTAGTCATATTAGCATACATATCGCTCTCTCCTTTCAACAACGTCAATTTTCAGTTGTGCATATTTTCAGAATGCCCGGAAAATGTTCTATATCCCAGCAAAAGCGGCATATTTTCAACTTAATATTTACCCGCTACAGGGCAGAAAGTGTTGTTTTTGCATTATGAAAAAAAGGTATTGTTCAATAATTTTTTTTAAATATACTACATATTTTTAAATGGAGCAAAAATATTCATGTTTTACCTAAGAAGATCTGTTTCATAATAAAAAGTTCAATAAGTGGCTTGATATTCATTTTTAATAAATTTTTTTATATTTTTAAACTTTAAAAACGATTTCCTGAAAAATCAAGTTTTTAGAAATATGACGTTACTGAAAGGAGTGAACGATATGAGAACTCAGGACCAAAAGAGAAAATATATTTTCAAATTAAATCTGACAGATAAATCTTCCAGCTATCAGTTGGAATTCTTTCATGTGCGTTTTTAATTTCTTGAGTAAAAAATATAAAACTCGTGTTCATTTTGACCACTTGAACTTACTTGGAAGATTATGACATTTGATAATACCCATTTGGTTATTTTTCATTTGATAACGTCATTTTTAGGGCGAAAGATTGTTTCTCATTTTTATGATTCTTTTTATAATTTTAGTGAGTAATTTTATATTTTACTAAATACAGATTTGAAAAAGTAATGTTGTAGTTATTTATTTCTAGCGTAAGTACGCGTTATTAACATGAAATAATAGTGTGTAATTACCAAGAAAACCTAAAAATACAATCCTGATTGTGTTTTATATTCGATTTAGTTCCTTAAAATCATGGTAAATGTAGTACATTGTGACAAATATTACGTAACATTGTATTTTTTTTTCTTATTGATTATTAAAACCCGCCATTTTATCAAAACTGATATTGCCAGTTGGAGTTAAACCGGTTTTTTCTACTTATGAGTTATTTTTACAAATGTGTTTAAAAATGAAGTGGAATGTTACAGTAGATTTTAAGAAATCAAAGTATTCACTTAGTAAAACTTTAATTAAAAATGGATAGATTTTACCATAAAGTGACTTTTAAGATTGTATTAAGTAGAAATGTACGGAAATTGTATTAAATTGTATAAAAAATGTAATTATTATATTCCTTCCTTAATTTTTCCCTCTACCTCCTTCCTAAACTCCCCTTTCCTTTGCTTTCTTTATTATCATCAATGTGTAAGGTATGTTTTTTTTAATGTTAAAGTACTATCTACCTTCTGATTGCAAACAGCTTTATATAGTATCAAACGTTTCGACCAATATCACTAGTCTATTTTTGAAGATATTGCTTTTTAGCAATAAGCCCGCCAATGTACTTATTTTTTCTCTACGTGAAGTTTAAATAAATAAATAATTTTATTTAATAAAAAAAAAAATGAAAATTATTGGACAAATCCCAGATTTGTGAACAATGATTTGGGCACTATGAAAATATTTTGAGAATTTATTAATCCGCATACCGGCAGTAAAATTCCGATAAAACATCGATTGCCAGATATTTCGCTTGTACGAGTACTCCACCGTCGAGGCAGCGGGGAATTCCTTTCACAATCCGGCAAATTCCGGATGCCTGTGCCTTGCCGTCTATACAATTATTGCTCTGTTTACGTCGACTGCGATTCCATTTCCACGTCTATTGGCGTTTCCCCATCCCGAGTGTATGCATCCACTTCCACAGATGCTTCGTTCCGTTTTGTTTGTGGAACTGAGAATTCGCGAGTTCTATTGTTTCCCTTGGCTTACTGAACGTGTTCCAAGTTTCACAAAAGACTTCTCTTCATATCTTTCACCGCTGGCGTACTGTCGTTCTCCATTCATTCTAGATTGACATCATTTCACATACCACTTACAACAAAAATATTTTTTCATATTTGACCTAGTACCACACGCCAAAGGCCAATTTATGAATTATTTAGACAATTTTGAAATCCAAAAATACTTAAATTCTAATAATAAAAAATAATACATTGTTTCTTCCTCACCTTTGCTTTCCATTTTTTCTTCTTTTACAAACTCTCCCTTCCCCTAACTTACCCCTCTCCTTATTTATAAAACAGTTAATTATTTGTTATGTTTTAATTTACATTTAGACCTGAGGATGGAAGCTTAGCTTCCGACATTAGTTGTCATAAATAAACTCAAGTGGTAAAAAAACAAGCGTTTTCTTTAATAATTACAAATTAAAAGTTTGACATACGTAATATAATATTAATTATTTTTGTCATTTCAACATAGATGAAGAAGAATGTAAGAGTTTTAACATTTACGGGGCTCACGACCATCATAAGCTGGTTTAAGTGATAACTTTACACGCGTGTAACATTCACCAATTATACCAATGATTGATAAACACACTACTCAATTTGTTAACATCTAGATATATCGATCAAACTCGAAACACAGTTGACTAGAGACGTCTATAGTGGGATGAGGAAAACTTTTATTACGAGAGGACCGAATCTGAGAAACGGAACATCTCATTTTTAATTTTTATTTAAGCTTAAAATTTGACCAGTTAAGTTTATAATTTGACCAATATTCATCTTCATCTATGTTGATGTATCAAAAAAATTGTATCTATAAAATAACTCCTAATTGGAGAAAAACTAGATTTGTGAATAAGTATTTGGACATACTCTAAATGTTGTGTACGAATAATATTGTATAAAAAACTCCTATTTACGAATAAAAGATCTCATTGTAGTTTTTTTTATAATTGTTTAATTAGTCAAAACGTTTTATGATAAATGTTCGAATTGTGATATTTGGGAGAAAACAAAAATGTATGGATCTAATAAATACATCGCTCACTCCTTTCAACAACGAAATATGAGAAAAAACTTAATTTTTCAGGAGATCGTTTTTAAAGTTTAAAAATATAATAATATGTTTTAAAAATAAATATCAAGCCACTTATTGAACTTTTTACTGTGCAAGAGATCTTTTTATGTTAATAAAAACCTGAATGTTTTTTTCTCAATTTGAAAAATATTTAGTATGTTTAAAAAAAACATACCTTTTTTTTAAATGCAAAAACAACACTTTCTGCCCTGTAGCAGGTAAATATTAAGTTTAAATATGTCGCTTTTGCTGGGATATGGTGCATTTTTTGGGCATTCCGAAAACATGCCACAACTGACGATTGACGATTTTTGATAAATGACGTTGTTGAAAGGAGTGTCAACTAATTCGGAATAAGTCTCGCCTATCTTCAAACGGGAAAAGCTTAATAAATACTTCACCTATTTGTCAACTGTTGACGCTACAATAAGCTTTATATCCAAACGTATTGAAAATCGTACCCACTTCTGAAAGGTCCTGAGACTATTTCAAATATACAGGTTTCAAGAATTAATCCAATATGCATGTCTAATAATTGGTAGAATGATGAACGTTGCACACGTGTATAAAGCGATTACTTAAACCAGCCAAATGCCAGGTCGTAATCCCTGATATGCTCAAACTTCCATCTTCTTTCATATAAAAGAGGAACCATAGATGTTTCATATCAATTTGAGATACCTTTAATAGTATATTCAACAGTAGATTCGTTTCGTTGAATTTTACATTTGAAGAGATCAGAATATATTACATACATATGTACAGGATGGCGCAAAATTAATCACAATATTAAAAGATGTTATAATTGTTTGTATGTCAATCATATTTGACATTTGTTAACAAGTTTATAAACAAAATCAGGGTGGCAAAATCAATCATCCAATTTTGATTTTGAATAAAAAAAGTATTAAATAATATTAAAAAAAGAAGAAGAGTGATGGAAATCTTAATTTGAACCTTAAATTTTTTTTTCAATTATTTTTTGACATCTCAACAAAGATGAAGAAGAATATGGAAGTCTGGGCATTTACGGGGCTTACAACCGACATAGGTACTTTACAAATGAACACTTTACATACGTGTAATATTCACCTATTTTTTTCTGTTAAGCGGAAAAGTTATATCCGTCAAGTGGCCGCCGCCAGTGTTGATACACATGTGTGCCTGTTTTATCAATTTGTTTGTATAGTTCAGCTGTCTAGTTCACAAATGCCAAATATGATTGACATACAACGCCATTTGCCAAAATGATTACGTCTTCCGATAGGGCCAATAGTGTTGTGCCACCCTGTATCTCCATATCAATGCATTTCAGTGCAACCTTTCAATGAAATGTATGGGTTGAATAAGAAATTAGGTTGCAACAGAGATCTTGCAGTATACCTTAGTACCATGAGTGCATTATGGAACGCAGCGTGCAGTAAAGAAAACCATTGAATGCTCCTTTCAATGATTTTCATTGGAATACCGTATGAAATATTCAATGATATTCTAACATTTCTGTGATTGATGTGCGTTTATATACAAGTACGTCTGCCATTCCATATATAGAAAATTTTTCATTAATGATATTTAAGACTTTATATATATATATATATATATATATATATATATATATATATATATATATATATATATATATATATATATATATATAATATATATATATATATATATATATATATATATATATATATATATATATATATATATATATATATATATATATATATATATATATATATATATATATATATATATATATATATATATATATATATATATATATATATATATATATATATATATATATATATATATATATATATATATATATATATAAATGTATTAATATTCTTAGGGTCGAAAACGATATATTTTCATGTAATATTTGTCGAAATCGAACCAAGTTAACAAACTTGAATTATTTGTATTGATATCTCAACACAGATGGAGAAGAATATGGAAGTCTGGATATTTACAGAGCTTATGACCGGTCAAAAGGTGGTTTAATATTCACCATTCTACCCACGATTGATAACCACACTTATCAAATTCTTAAAACTTCTAGATATATTGATCAACTTCTGTATAAAATAACTCCTAATTGGAGAAAATCTATATCTTCGAACAAGTATTTGGGTACACTCAAAATCTCTTGAATGAATTCCAATTGTTTTAACTTTCGCAATATTTGTTAAGATCATATTTGTAAATACTTTTACGATTAGATTAGTTTCAGATCCCTGAGGGGTAATGGCTGTTGCGGCTTGATAAAAACTCCCTCAAATGCAATTACGTCGAAATGAATTTGGGAACGTTTAATATTTGAGTTGTGATCCGTAATAAGTAGTACAAAACTGTCGACTTTGTACGAGAATCGCTCGCAGATATTCGAAAGGACTTGGTCTTTAATATTTGTGTTTTATGAGAGTTGTAGAAATTCAACAGTCGCGAGTTTCTCGTAATCTCTTAAACATTTTCTTCGTTCCAGTCTCCCTATCTTTGCTCGCGAGTTTTTCCATCCATAAATTAATTACTATACAAACGATTTTAATACGATATTTGAGTATCCATTATGTCTGCGGTGGAATAAATTTATATAATACATCGTGAATTATGAATCAGCGCTTAAGGACTTAACTGGAGTGAAATACTTTTGAAAAACCATTTGATTTTATACTCATATTTTATTTATTCATTTCTTAAGGGTTTTTTAAAATATGGTCCATTTTAAATATAAATTTGGACATGTTACACAGTGCTGCAAAATGTTTACTATTGATATTTAAAGCATCTTGACTTTGTGATGTTCAATTTCGATACTAAAAACAAAAACTTAGTCGTAAAATCACATGTATTATATCTTATAACTTAATTATGACGTTGATTGGATACAGAGCTTCTTTATCTAAAAATCAGTTAACATGTTTATATGATATGTATTATATAACACACCATTCAAATTTTTATCTATTATGATTGTCCTAACCTTGCATTCATTTCTTATTTTACGATTAGAGTATATAACGTACTTCGTTTTACCGCTTATTCGACTCTTCACTTTCATGTTAGACCTAGACGTCATTGTGTTCTGCTGTACGGTGGTAACAAATGATGCGGAACGCATCGAAACTTATGTCAAAATAGATTTTAAGAAGTAGTTTAGTTTTACCAACTAAAACTCAAATTTCAAATGAAAAAATGCTACCATAAAGTGACTGCTGAATCAATTGATGAAAATAAACATAACAATATTTTTTTTCTTTGTTTATCAGGTGTCAGCAGTGGTCGATGACGTGTACGCCGAACACTCGCACGTGGCTGGCCAGTTCAGCATGCTCGCTTCCAGCAGGGCACACGTGGCTGGCTCCCTAAACCCACGCGCTCTCCTTGGAGCTAGGGTGCACAGCAACTTCATCGGCTGTCTGAAAAAGGTAAGTTCAATTATCAACTGCAAAACGAACAATGAGACCAGGCATGGGGAATCTGCGGCCTTAAGGCCGCATGCGGCCTTTTGGCTATTCTAGTGCGGCCTTTTGACTGATGCATGTATTGTGCTTATAACATAATTATTATGTATTTATTATTTAATTCAATTTATAAACATAAATCCATTTCTTTAATAAAATTATATTAATTCATACTTCAAACTCCATACTTTTTATATTTAATTAATATTATAATTAAAATGTAACTTGGTTTTAAAATCACTATTAATATTTTATAATAACTTATTAAGTATTAATCAGTCTTGATAAAGAAGCGGTTAGCTTCGAAACCGGTAGACATTATAATTAAGTTATCATATAGTGATTTTAAAACAAAGTTACATTTTAATTATGAAATGGAAAATCACAAAGTAAGTGCTTCAAATATAAATTATATTATTAATATAACATTTAAAACACTCCTTAAAAATCACTCAATTAAAATTCATTTCGTCAGAAAACTTACATAAAATCATGGTTTTCAACCCCTACCTTGTTGTATATAAAATGTAAAATACAAAAATGGTATAGCCTCCCACAAGTCATGATGTCGGTAACGATGAAATCCTGTCACTGGTCAAATAAAATATTTGTGGAAAAACTATGTAAGTCGTTAATTTATAATGTATTAGATTATGCTTTTACTGCATCTTAATTGTGATATATTTTATTTGACACATTGCTCACTCCTTTCAACAACGTCATATATCAAAAATCGACAATTTTCAGTTGTGCATATTTTCGGAATGCCCAGAAAATGTACTATATCCCAGCAAAATCGGCATATTTTTAGCTTAATATTTACCCGCTACAGGGCAGAAAGTTTTGTTTTTGCATTTTGAAGAAAAGGTATCGTTTAATTATTTTTCAAATATCTGATATCTGAATTGTGATATATTTTATTTGACACATTGCTCACTCCTTTCAACAACGTATCAAAAATCGTCAATTTTCAGTTGTGCATATTTTCGGAATGCCCAGAAAATGTACTATATCCCAGCAAAATCGGCATATTTTTAGCTTAATATTTACCCGCTACAGGGCAAAAAGTTTTGTTTTTGCATTTTGAAGAAAAGGTATCGTTTAATTATTTTTCAAATATAAATACTTAATATTTTTCAAATGGAGAAAAAATTCAAGTTTTACCTAAAAAGATCTGTTGCACAGTAAAAAGTTCAATAAGTGGCTTTATATTTATTATTAATACATTTTAATATATTTTAAAACTTAAAAACGATCTCCTAAAAAATCAAGTTTTTTTAATATATGACGTTGTTGAAAGGAGAGAGCGACATGTGCACATAAACATTTTAGCTGTTACATTAGGAATCTTTGTACGAAAATATTTTAAGATATTCACGAAAAAGATTTTGTAAATTTTATGAAATTATTTATCCAAGTTATGAATTGAATCAATGTACTGTTAATTTTTTCTGTATTTTAAATTTATTTTATTAAAATTATGTACATAAGTACATAAAGTGTTCGTTTTCTTGAGAAAATTTTAAGAATTCCCATTTGTACCAAAAAAATATTGATTTTTTTGTGAGAAAATCTCATTATCCTCGTGTCTACTCGAAGCATTCCATTCAAGGAATTTGCGACTAACGAAAATTATTTTTCTGAAAAATCTTGAAAAAAACGTTGAATTATTCCAAGCAATAAAAATATTTGTCCCGGAAATTTACCTTGACTGAAAAATGTGAGGAAATAAAGATGTTTTCCTTAAGAAGAAAGGGATTTTATCGTTTGCCAACGAAAGGTACTACGGTCTTTAAATGTAATATTTGAATTATGTACAGTTATATATTAGCGATGCTAATGAATTGAATTCAAATTTTGAGGTAATACGTAGCACGAGTTTTTGATAGCCTTTTGACATAATGAATTAGTCTGGATGAAAATATGTGAGATATTTAAAAATGCGTACAATTTTCAATCATAAAAAAACATCTCGAAAATGAAATAAAAGCGGTTCGATTTCCGTCAATTGCAAAATAAATTCAAGAAATATTTATTTTTCAATGGTCTGGGAGTTTGTGGTGTATTTTACATATTTAGGTACTTTCCCTATCCTTGCCAGGTGAGAACCTGGAGCCAAGCTTCTAAAATCAAAGGATTTGTTGGTTGTTTCATTAAAACAATTTAGAAATGTATGCTTTTTATCTAATTTATTTTCTATTTAACTAAACTGAGCCATAGTAACGAATGGCTGGGTATTGCAAGTTACAAATAATGCCACGAGTTATTATTTTTTTGATAAGCATTCATTATTAAAAATAGGTATCAAATTGTGGTAGAGTGGGTTCGAATCCAAAAACTCAAGAGTCCGTGACACTAACCACGGAACCACAAAACGACACATGTAATTTATCAAAATAGAATAATCTTCACTACTGAGTTGACGTGTCATTTTTTCACTGTAATTCTGGCCCTCGGATCGCATGCACGGTGGTCAAACGCGCTACCCATTACGCTACTGATGCTTTTAACGAATAAAAGCCAATAAATAAACGTATCTTACAAATTCACATAAATATGTAAGTCTAAAATGCCTTGTATCACAAAGCCTTCTTAACATTTTTCTCATTATTATCGGAAATTCAAATACCTAATAAAGCGACTTATCTTACAAAAAAGTCTGATTTAAGGGCTCGTTTCCGAACCTTAAACAATATCCGTTGCGGAGGGATGAGTCTCCCTCGGGAAGGATGTCATTTCACCCCTAAAACATCAAGTACAAAGGGGCGGGTATTATCTTTATACTGACCTTAGGTTAAGTAGGTTCTAAAAGAGATCATCATCTTACGACCCCTAAATAAAAGTTATTACAGATGAGAGATGAAAAGTAGCAAAGCAACGTTTCTACCCCTTATCGGGTGATTCTTTTATATTTATGAGGGGTATTTATGATTGTATAAAATATAACGAGCATTTACCTATTGAATTGTATTTTATACCTGCTACCATTGGCTCTAACGAGGTGCCTGAACATTTTTGAATATGTGTTTTTATGTTTGACTATCAGTGATCGATCATCGTTAAAAAAATATCGTTTTTTTTTTACATAAATGTATTGATATTGGTAGAAAAAAATAGAGATATTAATAGCTAGAAAAAACAAGGAATAATGATATGATGGGTAGTTACGGTTCCAAAAATGAATAATTTGTTTCATCAAATATGAAAAATTAGAAAAAAAGCCACAATCATTTTACTGACTTCATTTCAAATACCGCTTGATATATTTTTTTTCGGTACACGGATATTATTTAACCGTACACGGATATGGTGTTAGAAAATGATGCGGAAAAGATCAAAACACGCGTTAACAATAAATTTTAAGAAATAGTGGTTATTACCAAGTAAAAATTAAATTGAAAATGCATAGATATTACTACAAAGTGACTGCCGAATCAATTAATGTTTTTTATTATAAATTTACTAAAAGATTGACGTATGTAATATTATAAATTCATTCGATAAACGAATTAAAGATTTATTTTTAAGTAACTATAAAAAAACGATTTATGACAGATATTCACATAGTGAAATAATTAAAGGATGCAAGAATGGTATAACCATTATAAATAAAATGTGTTTGGGTATTTATCATGTTAAGCTCACAAGTTTTTAGTGGTACCTACGTACATTAATTTATATGGATAAAAAATAAATGTTTTAATAATATAATATGACCGCGAATTAAAAGTATTGTTTGTATTATTAATATTCTTATTTAAATATTCAATTTACTTTGCCATGTATATTAATATAATATATACGACATTGATTTCGCGATTTCTAACTAACTAACTAACTAACTAACCATCACGCCGCTTCACCCGCAGGGGTTGGCAGAGAGAATCGAACGCCAGACCACTCTGTCTTTGCAAACATTCTTTGCCTCTTCTACATTCATGCATCTCCTCATGCATACCCGACGATTATTACGACTCCAGACCCGGCCGTTTTCAAGTATTTGACATACCTGATTGTGCCAAGTTTTCCTCGGTCGTCCTCTGCTTCTTTTACCAACTCATTGTATATATAATATATTTCAAATAGGCATGTTTGTACACTGTGATTGTAATAAATTTATAACAAATGTATTTTCATCATTTAAAAGGATCTCAAATAAAGGAAAAGTCAAGTTAATAAAACAAATATTTCAAAATTAAAAATTTGACAATCGACTCAAACATTGTAATTTTTCAGGTGGAGTTTTCAGCCGACACCCTACGCTTAAACCTGATAGATCTCGCCAGGACCGGAAGTAAGCTGATCAGCGTCACCGGAACTGTGGAGTACGCGTGCTCTTCCGGCGACACTGCGGATCCGGTCTCGTTCACAACTAGAGACTCTCACCTGGTAAGTAATACAATCTTTCCCGATAAAAAAGCTCAAAGCTTCGAATAAATAAAATGCATAGCTATTTTACGATGCACATGTTTAAATGGAGTAAGCTGCAAACATTTTCATCATTTAAAAATTAAACCCTTGTATTAAACCACCGTTTTAATTTTATTTTATTTCACACGACTCGTTTCGAAAACTACAGATGTTTTCATCGATAGGTGATTACAAAAAACTAACGAACAAAAAATATTCAGGTATATGTAGAGATGGGTGGGATAATAATTAGAGATAATAATTAGCGGGCCTTTGTTTAATGAAAACATAGACAATAATTGTGATTATTTTGAAAAAGCATATTATTAAACCATCTCAACGCACCTTTCTTAATTTTATCTATAATGCTCATCTCAGCCTTGCATTCGAACATCTATCATACATCGTTTTGACGAAAATTCGTCTGAGAGATCGTATTTTGACTGCATTCATTCAACTTGAATCCTTCTTTTGCCAACTATTACGAGACTTCCTTACATTTTGGTCGGTACCCTGACTTTGAATACTTTTAAGTATTTTGACGACGTTTTAATTTTTTTTCTATCATTATTATCATCATCCTATTAATATTCAAGCCTTAATAAGCGCCCTTGAGGTAGATTCTTACGAAAATGTCGCAATAAAATTTATCCAAATAATTTTTATTATTAATACTAATTAAGCTTTTGCTGTTAGGCTTTTTTTAACGACCTATGTGAGGCTTTTATTTTTTTCGTTATTATTCGAGTATTGATTGATCGTTTGATCAGAATATCTGAAATTTTGAGTTTGTCTAAATACTTATTCAAGTTTTTTCTGATTTTCGAAATTTGAGTAGTGTGGTTTTCAATCGTGGGTGATAATTATGGTGAATATTACAAGTGTGTGTGATCACCTAACCAGCTTACGTATATGACAAGTTGTAAGCCTTGTAAATAGCCAGACTTTTATATTTTTTCATCTATGTTGAGATGTTTAAATATATATTTAAAAATAACATTGATTTAAGAAGATTTGAAGGGTTTATGCAATGAAAATGAAATTTTAAATTACCTCTGTTTTTTCTGATCAAAATCAAAACAAATATTTAAATCTTCCGGACTCGTTTCATTCGCCCTAGCGTAAATACCTCATCGCCTGAAATTTCGTCTCATCGATATCCGCAGGGACGAAAATTCGTTGCGGAAATATTGGAGGATTCCTTGAGCCGCCTAGGGATGTTTCCACCTCGGGAGGGGTTCTGGTTTGGGATAATGACACCTATTACTCTCACGGGCCGTATTCGGTATACGGATGAAGAGGTTGCGCAATGCGGTAATACGAGTCAAAACGGATTTAATCTCCCAATTAATAAAAATAATGCGATCGTGTGCGAGTCGTATTTTCCACGTGAGCAGGTTAATCTATGAAATTACATGTTTCGTGGCAAAACTCAAGTGAAAGTAACAAAAGATTGTATTTAAACAATCATATCTCTAATGATGGTAAAAAAAAAAACTCAAATTCATTTTGAGCGCGTCCGTATCTTTTTTTAAGAATCTGCGTTTGTCCATTTAGGAGTTATTTACGTTTTCACACTATATTGTAATATTTGGTTGAATTTACTATGGAATCATACAGCTTAATATTTAAAATATTTAAATAAAATACTTTTTCTCTCTTACTAATGTATACAATAGTAAGAAATAGAAAATGTGTTTTCTTGAATGTTTTTAGCAGATATTTTGTGGCACATTTTATAAACTTTATTAATTAAAGCTACTTTGATTTTAACCACTTTTTATTGGTACGTTTCTCTTACCGGTTTTGACAAGAACATTGTCATCATCAGAGTTAAATATGTACTATAAATTGAAAATGTATTTTTTTAAATAATGTGTGTGTGTGTGTGAGGGTGAAGTAAAAGTATTTTAAGGGCCCACGGCGGGGCGGTACGCACGAAGAGGTTTAGGCTAAACACTAAACGTGCTAAATTTAACGAATATTCTTGCAAAATAAAAACACGTACGAAGCTACTTACTAAAAGGTAATTGCGAATTTAATAAAGTGGAATAAATTATGTTAAGCTCTCGTAGGTTGGTACTGTCGCAATGTGCGCAGATAATACATTTCTATTATGCGCGCCGAACGTGCGTTGTTTGACATTTCAATTTCCCGCTCAATTATTCAACTTAAACGCTAACGGTTAACCAGAATCAAATCTATCGCACGCAAAAGTGATCCTTACACACATTCACACACTGCGTATTAACTATTACCCGTGTTTCCCTTGCTCATTTATATTTAAACATATCATCAAGCACAACAATATGCCTGGTTCCGATAATTGAAATCTACATAAATAATCTCATGCATTGGATGGCAATGGAATGATAAATTAACATTAATTCCATTAATGTCACATTGTTGATATACGGATACATTTCCGTAATTAATAAACATTTAAAACATAATGGTTACAAATTGAAAATCGGTTAATATTATTAGCGGTATAATATGATATCGTTGTTTAAAGATTGACTTTGTCACTAAAATACCACTGTCAAAAAGAGATTTTCACTCCACGTATTCTACCCTTCATCAATTTTAAATAATAAAAAAATCCAGTAAATTACTGTCACTATGTACCCAATGTACTTATATTTATTATAAACGCAACTCATGTCGTTGTATTTAACAAAATTTCCACAGACATTTAGAGGAAATTTTGATGAATTTCAAAACTAAGCCACTTTTCTGTGTTTTTTTCGTTCGTTCATAAACCTCACATTTATTTTTTATTTAATATACAACGTTAAAAATGTCAAACACAAACTACAATATCTGAATCCAATAGTGCATAAGGTACTGCATCGTATATAAGCAGTGATATCTTGTTCTTTAATACATGATCAGTCGTGAGCTTCAGATACCAGCTAATGGTAACACTAAACCTATATTATAGTGGGAGATCATCTTTATTTCTTTTGACTCCCCTAACAATCGGATCCGGGACCTCCGCCTCCGGTGAAATAGCCAAACGCGCTGATCACTATAATACGGACGAAATTTGCCCATGTGACATAATAATACGCAAATAAAACATATTCAATAGTTGAATACACTAAAAATTGTGTAAATTATGAAATGCAATTTTTTGCAATGTTTTTCATTATATTTTAAACTCATTATTAATCACTCAAGTAAAAAAAAAACAAATAACATAAAATAACTTCAATAAATAAATAAATCACACTAATGTCTAACAGCGAAAACTAAACTGGCACTACACAAGGCATCCTGATATCAATCCTTATGTATGGAAGTGAAGCATGGAGTCGACAAAGATAGATTAGGTGCAGTTGAAATGAGATATCTCAGACGAATGTCCCTCAAAACAAATAATGATAGATATTCAAATGGTAAAATAAGTAAACAATAGAAGGCTGAGATAAGCATTATCGATAAAAGAAAGGTGTGTGGAGATGGATTGGACATGTGGAACGAATGAGTGGAACCAACGAAAGACCGAGTAAAACTTCGCATGATCAAGTATTTCAAATGCTTAAAAGTGGTCAGGTCTGGAGTCAGAATAATCGGCAGTATGTATGAGGAGATGCATGAATGTGGAAGAGACAAAGAATGTTTACTAAGACAGAATGATGTGGCGTTTTATTCATTCTACCTACCCCCGCGGGGAAATGGCGGGATGGTTAGTTTGTTAATGATTTTCACTAATCAATAATCATTACAAATTTTACTTTTATTTTAACTATTGTACAATACACAGGAAATTGTCTCGACTTCGGGAAAATGCTGCAATACCCAATACCCAACTAATAAAGTTGATTAAAAGTTCCCATACACATACGTACCTACTTACATTCCCTGCAGGTGGCGAGCGATCCCCTTACCGAGTAATTGGTTACTAGTCTATGGCTCTCAAGTACCTACCTACAAATAAAGCTACATGGTAACACCAACACATTTTCTTTATAGTGTCTAGCTAGAAACAGGGTGTTCAATGAATAGTAGAAAAATTAAAAACTGTGTTTTACAACTCATATCTTTACATACATTAAATTTTATCAATAATAATAAATAACTTTAATCATAAAGAATAAACTCACTCACAATTAGGAAATGGCTTTAAAATTTATAAAGTTAGAGCCTAAGTGGGAACATAATAAGCGGTGTTGCGTAAGCCGTATATAGATACATATAGATTTCAAAGTCACTTGGGCATTGGGTAATTCCAGAAGAAGAAAAAACATTGATTCGTTCGGACATGTCAATCTATCAATTAACGATAAACGAATCTTTTCTAAATTCGGTCACTGGCTCATTGATTGATTTTGGTTCATTATTTGCCGCCGATACGTTTTGTAACAATAATTCTGCCCCACGCCGTTTTTTTGGGCCTTCGGCGCTAATTAATCTGAATGAATCAATGTACAAATGATGCAATAATCAAAAAGATCCATCTTCCAATAGATCCGGTTTCGTTGACCGGATCCACTGATACCAATCTTTTTAATGACCGAATCTTACTCCCTTTTCAGAAAACAGACTGTTGATATTTTGCTCACTACTTTCAAGAACGTCATAAATCAAAAATCGTCAATTTTCAGTTGTGCATGTTTTCGGAATGCCCAGAAAATGTACTATAACCCAGCAAAAGAGGCATATTTTTAACTTAATATTTACCCGCTACAGGGCAGAAAGTGTTGTTTTTTAATTTTGAAGAAAAGGTATTGTTTGATTATTTTTTTAAATAAACTAAATATTTTTCCACTGCAGAAAAAAACCGTCAGGTTTTACGTCAGGTTTAAAAAGTTCAATAAGTGGCTTGATTTTTATTTTAAAACATTGTATTATATTTTTAAACTTTAAACGTTCTCCTGAAAAATCAAGTTTTTTTATTTATGACGTTCTTGAAAGGAGTGAGCGATTTCATTTCCTCACCGAAAAACTAATATCAATATCCGAAGAAAAGGGTTTTTTTGAACTTTTCTTAATATTATCTTTATTAGATAACCGGCTGTACAATACATTGTCTCAAGCAACGATTGTTGTAACTATTACATACATACCAACTCTAGATTTAGACATTCCTAATATTAAACTATTATATTATGGTACTCTAAAGCAAGATAATAAATAGTTTATTGTTTTGCTTGTATCCCGAGCGGTCTCAATAATTCCACGAACGTATCCATTCATGATAGGTAAGATTATTATATTATGATATATATCAGCGGTACAACACTGAATAATGCATTCAACTTTGAACTATTCCTATTATACAATAGTAACAATAATATCCAATACGACCTAGAAAGTACACAATGGATTATAGTGTTACACAATACGAAACAAATTAGGACTTATCTTGAAAGTTCTATGAAAAAATCTTAATATAATTACTTATCATTTAATATGTACCTACGTTATCAAAAATGTTGCATAAATTATTTTATGGGGAAAAAAACTTCAAATTGTAATTAAAAAGACATCCCCATCGCGCAACCCGCGAAATGAACCTACAATTGTATTAATAGTTGCCATAAATTTAAAAAAAAACTTATACTAACGATTTTCAAACGTCGGAATATTAATTTTTAAATATGATTATATAAGTTTTTCGCGGGTTCTCAAACAGATGTCCAAAAGTAACACAAAATTATACTGGAAGCTTCTGATACATTCATGGGTTTGGTAGAGTAACTTATAACTTTTATTATTTCGAGAAATAAAAATACTTTGTATTCTGATCCACTCACATTTTTATTTTACCAACTAGTTTCGGCAACAACCTGTTGCCCTCTTCAGGGTTACATTTATAACTTAGTTATAAATGTAACCCTGAAGAGGGCAACAGGTTGTTGCCGAAACTAGTTGGTAAAATAAAAATGTGAGTGGATCAGAATACAAAGTATTTTTATTTCTCGAAATAATTTATCAAGATGATCCACAAAGTTAATGCTTTCAATATCCAAAACATATAACTTTTATTGCTAACATACATGCAATAACTACTTTTCTCAATGTATTTTTTTATCTACATTACTTTGTTAAATCGTTAAGTTTCGTATTAAATAAATCTGGTGATGCCATTTCCATCCGCACTTTCTTCCAAACTAGTATTTTTTTTCAGGTATACGACGTACCAATCGTATCTTCTTTATACAAGTGCCTGATGGGTATTTATATATTTTTCGGTACTATATTTTATGTTATCTATCCTAACGGACGAATTAAAAAAAAGACTAATGCGCATCCTTACTGCTCACGAAAAAAAGGAGGTATATTCCCATCAGGTACTTGTATATATAAAAAGTATAGCACGAAGATTAGTACGTCATATACTTGAAAAAATATGAGAAAATGCGTATGCGTCATTATGATTGAATTCCAGATGACCGCCTCTGATTCTACCAAGATGGTTTGTCTATGTATACTAATTTTCTTTAACTTCCATATTGTGTGAACATGTGACATAACAGTTTTGGTAACTTTGATTACAGGTTCTCCCGCCATGGGAAGCAGTAAAAACCGGAACTATTTCCTTCAAGTTTAGAACCAACGAACCTAATGGACTTATCGCGTTCAACACAGGAGTGAAGCCACCAAGGGTAGGTTGCACGGTAAGAAGCACTTGGAAACGCAATGAACAGCAACCCTCACCATCAAACCCTTAACATACATCATTTATCTAACTCTTCTCAACATAAATATAATACCTTCAAAGCTTTACCCCCATAACTGTTGCTCTCCCCTCTAATCGCTTCATAACTACATGTTCATGCATTTTGCCGACATAAACGATTCTAAGACCAGAAACCATACTTATTTGGTTCATTACAGGTAGGTACCTATTCAACTAACCGACCGATTAACAACAATAAACATTTTTTTTTGTTTTTATCAAGACTTTCCTATGAATAAAAATAATGTGATGTAATTATAATCAATCTGGGTAATAGTGAACAAAATCGAAATATTTTTTTCATCAATTTTTATTTTCCTAATAACTGGTTCGATGTACTAGACACAAATCGCTCACTCCTTTCAACAACGTCATACTTTTATCAAAAAACTTGATTTTTCAACTTATCATTTTTAAACTTAAAAAATATAATGAAATATATTGAAAATAAATATCAAGCCACTTCTTAAACTTTTTACTGTGCGACAGATCTTTTTCGGTAAAACCTGAATGTTTTTTCTCCATTTGAAAAATATTAAGTATATTTAAAAAAATAATTAAACAATACCTTTTCTTCAAAATGCAAAAAACAACACTTTATGCCCTGTAGCGGGTTAATATTAAGTTAAAAATATGCCGCTTTTGCTGGGATATAGTACATTTTCTGGGCATTTCGAAAAATTGCACAGCTGAAAATTTTTGATATTTGACATTGTTGAAAGAAGTGAGTGAAATATGTTTATTAATTTTGATAACTGCACTATCCAACTGTATAAAAATAAAATATTCAAATATCGATTACTTTGTATTCGAAAAAAATAAATATTAGTAGGGTAATAATATGTTTTTTTATATGTTTATGATTGCAAGACATCGAATTTTTAAAACAATTACCAACGTTTTTATGTTAAGAATTTATTGATTTTGTAATTCATATATATTCTTGTGTCCTACATTATCAAAATAATACATTTTATGTGGATTTATTTTAATAATGTTGTTAACTGTTACTCTGATCCATCAAACGGCTATTAGTTTTCATTAAATTTAGAATATCTTCCCGAAAAAAAATATTGACAATATTTGATGTATGATTTTAAAAAAATCACATAATAGGCCGACAAACGCGGAATATTTAGATTATTTTCGCACCTTACAAAACAATAATAAAAACAACTAAGATATAAAAAAGTGTTCAAAGTTACCCAGATCGAGTGTAATCTGAAAAATCATCTCAAACGGACCACAAAGTAAATTAGTAGAGACAAATTCGGTACTTTCATTTGAAAATAACGTTAAAAATATTTATTAATTATCTTTGTGTTTTCTCTTACTTGCTCTTACGCTAAAGGTTTAAAATTACTCGACATTTTTAATATTTTACCAAATCTTGCTTTTAACTAACACATTTTTTTGACGTCTTTAAAAATTGCGTTTCAAAGTGTTTTGACTTAACCGTTTTCCTCTATACTGATTAGGCTTAACTTACTGTTAAATTTACAATTGGCAGAATTTTTGTTTATTCTTTAATTATTTTAATTTAATTTTGATCACAAAAATAGATGCTTTCATCACCATTTCAATGTTTTTCTTTCCGCTTTAAATCTGCTCGATGTTGTGTTTGTACAGTGTATTGTGAATATGCATGACCGCTTTTATGTTTTGTGGCGTGTTTGTATGTGTTAGATAAAAATTTCGTTGTTTTTTTTTAGTTAAAACTTCTCAAAGTTAAATAGGGTAGGTTGACCTCAAATTAAATTAAAACAAAATGTCTTCTTATATACAATTTTTAAGTAATATTTTGCGTCCTTTTTATATGTAATTTTCAAAAAAATAATATTAACTTTATATATCTGTGCCATTATACCCGTATTCTATAAATCTCTTCAGTTTTTTTTCAGTTTACGAACGTCCACTGATACTTTGTGGCAAATTGTATAAACTTTACAAAATTAATAAAATAAAAACATTGTTTTTGACCACTTATATAATTTATTTGATACAATTATTCCAATCAGTTTTGACACGTATCCTCTCTTCGTCCGGGGTGATACATACTTCTAACTAATATTATAATGCTAACTAATCAACAATTGAATCTAAATAAAAGCTTGTAAATGCGTAGATTAAACGAATCCTTACCATCCGCGATTTCAATAATTTTCCGTAGTAAATTATCAATGCTTTACGAACACGTTATATACTAAAAAACAAAACAAAACGCACGCATTCCTTCAACATCCGAAGTTATGTCAACTGATTTGAAAAAATAGAGAAAATAAAAATTGATAGCAACTCTGTTCTGTTTGATTTTAGTAGTTACGTTGTATTTTTTTAATTTTGCCTACAAATCAATAGTGTATGCATTTAGAAACAAAACTAGAATTAAATAATTCACTTATTTTCAATTTATTTTCATTTGTTCTAATTTAAAATTAGAAATATATATATAGCTCTCATGTTTTGAGTACATTATGCCAACCTTCAGCGTGTTTTACACGTTTATTGATGCACGTAGTCCAAGTATGACCTGTAAAAACTATTTATATTTTGTATACATGCACTTAATCAATATACCTAATACTAGCTAGTTTTTAAATGACATTTAAAATGATTTATAATAGAAATGTATTAAACACGAACACTGTCACAAAGTACCTACTTTAAATGCGTGTTCATAGTCAAATTCGATAAGATTTTTATACTTATAAAATCAATTTAATCTGACTGTAGAATTAACACGTAAAATTATTCGATATGCTGTTTTGCTTATTGGTACAAAAATTGAAGACTTTCGGCCAAAAACAACAAATGTTTTAATCTTTTTCAGTATTCTTTCTCTTAAAATTGCACACAATTGTAATTCTTTTAATTTCCTTCGAATCAAAGGTTTAAAATAACCTGCGTTATTTAATATGTTAAGAAAGATGTTTGGTTTTTACAATCTTCCGATAAAAACGGTTTCATGGTTTCATGTGTGGTTTTTGTCGTAAAGTCTTCAATTATGTGTTAAACTTTTTCTGTATTAAATATATACACCTACGTTTAACGATAATACACATGAATAAGAAAATATATTCATGATAAATGAGGCTGAGAGGGTGCCAAGAGGGTATGTGCCATTTGCATCGTTTTGTGATAATTTGAGAAAACAATTGACAACCACACTACATACTAAATTTTTTGAAACTCCTACATATATCATTAATCTCATGACAATGTACGTATAAGTTCACAACACCCATCTATGTTGAATTGAGAAAGCTTTTATTAACAAGATACCTTTTTATTTGGATTATTCTTCATCTTTATAGAGATGTCAAAAAAAACTCCCAAGTGTAGAAAGCCCAGATTTGTGAACAAGTATTTGAACACACTCAAAATGTTGTGAAACAAATAACTAATCAAAGGATAACTGCATGAAAATAAAAAAAAAATCAGGTTTTCAGCCGTTTCCCAGTGTGTAAAATAATCAAGGTTCGGATATCGCATACAAATAAAAGAGTCTCTGCTAAATAAATGCTTTCTAAATCCAATCATAGATGGCTGTGGTGAACTCAAGGATCGTCATGAGATTGAGCATATATGTATGATTTCAAAAAAAATTGAGTAGTATGGTTGTCAATCATGAGTAGAATGGTTGTATGTTAGACGTGTGTAAAATACTCACTTAACCAGCATATTTTAACTAAAATTGCAAAGGTACCTACTCTAATGTGCAAAAGTAAATAGCCGCAAGTTAAAAACAGTAGTTTTGAAATAATTGAGTTTATGGTTAACTTAAAAGGATGCTTTTTGCCAAAACCTGTATCAAATTAATACGATTTTGCGGCTGTTTGGATAATGAATATCTCGGTAAAGGAAAGAGATAGAGCAAAATCTATGATTGCATATGATAGAGGCCAGTTATAAAAATGCTTTAAGTCATGTTAAGCCAAACAGCCGCATTTTGAGTTACGGCTAGTTGCCTTTACTTATTAGTACTCTTTCAGTGCCATCTCCGCTTCGAATATCGTGAATAAAATATTAAACTTATTCACAATATTTTGAGTGTGTCCAAATACTTGTTCACAAAATCTGGATCATTTCCAATTACAGGAGTTATTTTCATATAATTTTACTTTGACATCTCATCAAAGATGATGAAGAATAAAAATATAATACATACTAATAAAAGAGTTTCTGCTCAATAAAAAGCTTCTTTTCATCTCACCAATAAATGTCTCTAGTGAAGTTCTAGTGATTCAAGAACAATGTTTCAAAATTGGTTCATAAATATAGAGCTTTCAAGAATTTGAGTAGTGTGGTTGTCGATAATGGGTAGAATTGGTAAATGTTACACGTGTGTAAAGCGATCACTTAAACCAGCTTATGACGGTCGTCAGCCCCGTAAATACCCAGACTTCCATATTGTTCTTCATCTTTTATGAGGTGTCAAAAAATAACATGAAAAATAATTCCTACAGTTGGAGATAATCCAGATTCTGATCAAGTATTTGGGCACACTCAAAATGTTGTAACTTTAAAATTACAACATTTTGAGTTGTTAAAAAAAAACACAATTAAAATTAAAATAAACACTAAACCATATTCTTCTTCATCTTTGATGAAATGTCAAAAAAAGATGTTAAACTTATTTTTATTCAAACTTTCATCATTGAGTTTTTCCTACTGCATGTCTCGACATCTCCTCCAGTCTGACCTGTTCGCCGTGGAGCTGCTGAACGGTCACATCTACCTGCACGTGGACCTCGGGTCCGGCGGGGTGCGCGTGAGGGCGTCCCGGAAGCGAGTGGACGACGCGCAGTGGCATGACCTCACCCTGAGGAGAATCGGGAGAGATGTGAAGATTACGATAGACGGAGCTTCTGCCGACTTTAAAACACCAGGTAACTAAATGTACCTTAACCACTTACATGTTTAGTATTTTGTCATGGCGCCCTACTTAAGTAAGCTATTTGGAAAAGACAATGTGACTATATGAAAGATATGTGTGTATATATGATAAATATATTATAGTTGAAAGAAATAGGTAGGTACCTACAATAATAGTAATTGTGTAGAAAGATGCTAGCTCTCAAAATATAAATTATTTATTAATAGGTACCCGAGAATATTTATGGTTTCGGATAATGATAGAGGATCGACTCACGGCGCCCCTTTTGACTTTCTACGGCGCACCAGGGCGTCGCGGTGCACACTTTGGGCGCACCTAAAAAAGTCTATTTTTTGTATACAGATATAAAAGAAACTCGTATTATGAAAACTTACTAGATACATACACAGTGTGGCGTTTGAGCTGCAGTTTACTCGGAAAAACACAGTTTAAATATTCAGGGTTGTCAGAACTTGATACAGACAACACGTTTACTTATTAATATAACAGTGTTTATAAAATATGCTTATTCATTTATTATTTATGTTAACAAAGATTAGAAAAGGATTAAAATAAATGTGAATGTTGCACGAAAATATAAAACCATTAAAAAAAACTGTAGGCGGTAACCCTGTATCAGAAACAATCAGTGAAAGCTTTTAGAAAGATGACTGATGCATTGATAATATCGGCGAATTGTAATATTTTACCATTTCTTAATCTTCCTAACAGACGTATGTAAGTTTTAAAGTAAACAAATCATATATCTACATATTTATAACACGCTTGTGATTTGTATTTTTTTTTGCTTTCAGGGGAATCAAATCAGTTAGAGCTAGATGGCCCTTTGTATCTAGGAGGACTGGGCCCTTCACATTCTTCTATAAACACCCCTCCAGCTCTCTGGACGGCTGCGCTTCGGCAAGGATTTGTTGGATGTATCAGAGATCTGGTTACCAATGGAAAGGCCATTGATCTTACAATGTACGCCAGACAACAGGATTCAGGTATAATCAAATATTTATATGAAACAGCCTTAAGAATGATTTGACATATATTTTACGATAGATATCAGACTAAAATTAGTTAATAACGCGATCGCGGTTTTAACTATGATGTATGATGAAATATTGATTTTAGTAAAAAATATTCATGTTAGTTCTTCAAATGTACCTGAAATATATTTTACTTTAATAAATTGTTAATTCCATGATATTAATCGTTTTTCGCTCGCATCACGTCTGAATGAGAGCAGTTTTAAATTTAGAATTTACAGTTTGGGATTTAAAAAAATAGCTCGATTAATTGAGTCCAACACGAAGTGCAATAAAATACGTTAAACTCTTCACTTTGTAGATATATTTCGTATTGAAAATAGTTTTTATATTAAAAGAGCTTTTTATATTATGGAAACTAAATAATCGCTCGTCATAATGTTACATTTTTTGTCTAAGCGGCTTAGTAATTTTATTTATTGAGAGATAGGTAGATACCGATAATCAAAAATTAACTCGGTATTTGTTTATGGTTTCATTATTAAGGAAAACATAGACAAAAGAGAATTAGTCTATGTTATTTTATAATTTAAATTTGACGTTTGGCTTCTGTCAGCTTGTTTGAGGTATTTACTATTTGTGTACGAAAAAAATGTGCATAATTATGTTGATATTATTAAGCTTTTTATGTGATAATTCATTTGACTCCATCTTATCCAATTATAAACTAATGTCGACCTAAAATCTCTTATCATTCTTCGGTGTTCCGGTTTGCCAGACCAGTTTACATAATAGCAGTTTTTCTCTTGAAATAATGTTATTGTAACGCTTTTCTAGGGTCTGTTCGTCCATCATGCCACATCCTCCCTGCCCAGTGCGGCACCACGACCTGTCAACACGGAGGCACCTGCACAGAAGGATGGAATCGTCCACTTTGCGATTGCTCTGCCACCAGCTACACCGGGCCAACATGTGGAAGAGGTATGCTAAAACAATATTGTATATTCGTATAATCCTTTGGCGTAAATCTTATGCCTCTGCCCATGCAAATATTTTTTTAAATTCTTCTAGAAAAGTGTTACAAGTGGAAAAAAATATGTTTATTATTTCATGGATTTGAGTGTGGGTTTCTTTGGATAATAAGTGAGCTAGCGAATATAAATTAACATTATTAAATTACGATTTTGAGTAGTTGAGTGGGAAAACCACAGATTGTTGAATTTGATTTACAATGGAACCTTATTGTAACGGACGTTAATATAATGAATTCCTTAATGTAACAAGTTTTTTGAAATCCTCTTGAGTCATAGCATTCAATGAAAAATATTATTTTTTTTTTTTTTAGAAAAAGAGAAATATTTGTATTTTTATTATTTTCACAAATATTTCAATTTCATTCTATTTCTGTGAGCCTATGCGGCTTATTATTAGAAATAGGTATCAAATTGTAGAGTTCGAACCGAGAAACTCTGACTTAAGAGTCCGCGACACTTACCACGGGACCACAACCCGACACTATACTATATCTAATTAACCGCCCTACACATACGAGCGTACGTGATACATGTCTTTTTTCCTCACCATTGCGCTAACCCTGTGCCAAAAATATTTTATGCAAGACAGAGAGAGGGAACACACTAACGCTAAAGTACATCAGTTTAGTTCTAAAAGCACCTATTATGGCAAAAAAATTCAGGTATGAATACAACAAACATTGTTGTCGTAATTCTGTAGAAAAAAATATTATTTTTTCTAAAGAATTACTCAGAAAATAACCCGAGAGTAGGGTTAAATTACTAACAGAGACAAGAGAATAGTACTCTACACTAACCTGTCTTTGCAAACATTCTTCGCCCCTTCCATATTCATGCATCTCCTCATACATACCTACCCTCAGATTATTCCTGATCTGAACACTTTCGAGAATATGAAATACTTAATTATGCTTATTACCAACCACATTCACCTCATAAATTTGTTTTACTTTTCTTTCTTCATTCGTTCGATTCAAATGCCCAAACCAACACAACAATTTGAACATCAATCATACATAATTTTGCTGCATATTTGTCTGAAAAAAACACATTACTGCATTCAGTCTACTTTCATCCTTCCTTTGCCAACTTTTCACTTTCATACACTGGAACCAAGATTTTTTTTAATTCTATTTTTAAACTTAGTTAATTCCATTTAAATAGTCCAAACCTGTAAAGGTGGAGACTGACCGGAGCATTCCGTCGTAACATAACGTCGTATGTTACATCGCTCGCGGCGAGTATCACCGAGCATCCGAAACTATGGATGGAGCGCTCGGCTCGCTGCACTGACTGCCTGAATGCTCGCATCGTAACGTGTTACGTTACGACGAAATGCTCCGGTCAATCTCCACCATAAAGTGAGCTTCACAATTTAAACTGACACTTTGATTATTTAGAAACAAAAAATGAATCGCAAAGTCTGTCACATTAAAAATATTTATTAGACTTAATTTTTCAACATCTTAATTACAGAATCGGCCACAATCTCCCTAAACGGAAGCCAGCACGTGTCCATATCCCTGGGTCCCGAGCATCTGACGCAGACGGAGGAGCTGGCCTTGAGGTTCCGCACCAGCCGGCCACTAGGCCTACTGCTGCTGACCACGGCCACGGGTGCAGCCGACCGCCTGGAGCTGGCTGTGGTGGCTGGGAGAGTGAGGGCCAGCGTCAGGCTCGGAGACAGAGAGAAGGTTTGAAATCCGAGCATGGATAACTTCAACAACATCGTTGATATAAACCGGTGGTTCTCAAACTTATTTCATCTATCGCCCACTTTGAAGGAGGAATGCAAAGCCGAGATAAGCACTATCGATAAAATTAAGAAAGGTGTGTTGAGATGGTTTGGACATGTAGAACGAATGAGTGAGGAAAGAACGGTGAAACAAATTGAGCCGAATGTAATTGGAAAAAGGAGCTGAGGAAGACCGAGAAAATATGGCACGATCAGGTATGCCAAATACTTGAAAGTGTTCAGGTCAGGAGTCGTAATAATCGGCGGGTATGTATGAGGAGATGCATGAACTTGGATGTGGCGAAAAATGTTTGCAAAGACAGAGTGGTGTGGCGTAATGGTTAGTTAGTTAGCCATGTTTGGGTTCTGAAGCAAGACAACTGATTTAATTTCCAGAGTATGTTGGCAGCCTTGGCGACACGGGTTGGCTGACTTTTCCGACTAACGGCGATTGTTTTGTTGTAGAACCTTCTGGCAGGGCAGAACGTGAATGACAACGAGTGGCACACTGTGCGCTTCTCTCGACGCGCCTCTAACCTCAAGCTACAGGTGGACGCGGCTGTGCCCGTGAGGGGTATGTTATGTATGTATTGGGCACACCACCGAGCACACTTATTTATCCTACTTAAGTGACTTGTTAGTTATTAGGCGTTGGTACTTGTCTGATGATGTAAATAAGTTTAATAATATAATCTGGATGGAAAATCCATCCAAGGGCAGAATAAGGTATGACTAAATTCACACTTGTTAAACTTTTCAACAGTTTTTTTCCTTTATTTTAAATTCTTTTGCATTATACAAACATGACATAAATTCAAATACAAAAAAATATGAATAAAATACAAAAAAATCCCACAAAGACATGGCCTGTGTGTGGGTAAACAATATAATTTTACTTATTTATTTTTTTACAAAAATGTTAATGAAATTAGTATATAACCACTCACCGAGATTTTTACGTCTACCGGTTTCGAGACGTACCCGTCTCTTCGTCAGGACAATCACTAACACAGCATGCAAACAATACTACCCTTCACCACCATAGCACCATTTACACACTCAAAACTACACAAAATGTCTAACACATGCGATTTTTGGTCGACCCGAAGACCAACATGCACTATAGTTTTCAATACAGACATGCGTTACGAGCCGAGGTTAAACGTATATTAGTATATTAGTTAAACGTATATTAATATACGTTTAACCTCGGCTCGTAACGCATGTCTGTATTGAAAACTATAGTGCATGTTGGTCTTCGGGTCGACCAAAAATCGCATGTGTTAGACATTTTGTGTAGTTTTGAGTGTGTAAATGGTGCTATGGTGGTGAAGGGTAGTATTGTTTGCATGCTGTGTTAGTGATTGTCCTGACGAAGAGACGGGTACGTCTCGAAACCGGTAGACGTAAAAATCTCGGTGAGTGGTTATATACTAATTTCATTAACATTTTTGTAAAAAAATAAATAAGTAAAAATGACTAACCACAAAGTAAATGCTTTAAATATTAATAATATTGAGAATAATATAATTTTGGTCATATTATATACAATAGATCTTATAAGAACTAGAATAAAAGTGTCAATATAAAATACAAAAAGTACAAAATACTTGACTATCAGAAAACAAAAATTAAATTAAATTAAAAACTTAAAAACAAAAAAAATATGAAAAAGTAAAAAGTTAGCAAGCATGTACTACATGAGTGATACGTCTACAAGAAAAAGGAGCTTAAATCAGTGTATTATTATTTTTTTCAATTTATATTCCTTCATATTCTGATATAGTAAAACCCTTATCTGCACCCCAATGGTGCATAGGGCACTGCTTCATATGAACACAGTGTTATCTTGATTGTTTACATACGAAGGAAAGGTGATCAGCCCTCCGCTTCAGGTACCAGTCCAGGGTAATATTGAATAAATATTACAGTGAAAAAATCACTTATATTTATTTGACCCCCCCTGGGAATCGGACCCGGGACCTCCAGAACGGTAGCCGAGCGTGCTGACACTTACATTACACTACAGAGGCGGACAGATATTCTGATAACGTTTTTTTTTTTAAATTATGATCTTTTATGATTAACTTGTTCCGTGCGTCGAACACGGCTCTCATGTCCACACAACTATTACGCCACGCGTCGAGGGGAGCTGTGTTGAATTAAGATAATGATTTGTAGCTGGTTTCATATGTTTTGAAAACATAAAGGAATACACTTCGTGTTTCTTGATTTGTCATTATCGCATCATTGGTTTTTCATTCTTTTCTCTCTGTCTACCCCTGCAGTGAAACAGCGTGATGGTTAGTTTTGTCTTTTTAAAAAAAGTAGATTCTTCATTGTTTTAACGTAGGCATTTCACATAGTGTGACAATCCGGTTTTGCGATATATTAAAATGTATGTTAAAATACCCGTCATATTTAAGTGTTCATCTCTATTGTTAGTATTTCTAATAATTACAGGAGATGAATGTATACATTAACTTATGAGTATTACAATTATAAGAAATAAAAACAAACAAGAAAAATAATAAAAAAAGTTTATATTTGCATCATCAAACAAGCCAACATTGTCGATGAATAGTTTATCTTGATTCTCATTTTATTTGGGTGTTTTATTTGTGTATGACTTAAAAGTACATATATTCTTCTTCTTCTTCTTTTTGTAGATCCTAAGGATCTGTTTGGGCCTCCGCTGGTCGTTCTTGGGATGTTGACTCCCAGCTGTCTTTCCACCTTTTTGGAGGTCTGCCTGGGGGTCTGCGTCCTTTAGGGTTTCCTTGAAGGGCGATGCGTGGAAGTCTGTCTTCTGACATTCCATTTACATGCTCATTCCATTAATGCCTTCGTTGTCGTCTGAGTTTTTTCAAAACCTCAAATCTTCTCAAGTTATCCACCGTTTTATTTAAATTTCACACAATGCTGCATTTGAATATGTGCACATTTTTATGTATGTATACCTGTTACAGGAATATATAAAAAAAACTGTTTTCTAACAACTTTTTTAACGCAATGGCAGTGTCATCTATTGAACGAAATGGCTACACACGAAAAAACATTTCTCATGGCGGACAGCGTTTTTCTTATTATCTGCTGTCATTAAGTATTTCAAATCTTTTCAATTGCATTGTTGTTTCATAGGTTTTTGATATTACCATTGCCTTACAAGCATTGAGAAATTATACATATTAGAAATGTGTGATTTCTGTTTTCTTTCTTTTCTATTTGACCAGACTGAGCTACAGCAACGCGTGGCTGGGTACAGCCAGTATGCAATAAAATAAATTGAAAAAAAAGAACATCCAAATAAAATTGAATCACTCTTTTTGGTAACATTTATGTTCATCAGTTGAACAAAAAAACATATATGTATGTAACTAAATTTATTGACATAAAAAACGAATGATTTCCTTACAGACATGAATGTTGCCAAATCAGATTAAACATTTTTCGCCATACCTGAAGTGATATTGCACTTTTTTCTCCAAGCATACCATTAATTATTGACATTGTAAGTTTTCACACAGATGAAAGTTTTTTGGTCACGAATGGAGTCTATATGGTCACAAAATACATTTTCAGTGGTTTGTGATCATATTAGCTGCGACTGGTACCAGAAATATTGAGCGGATCCACTGAAATCCAAATTGGAAATGGTTATAAGAGAAAAATGTGTGATGTGTAATAATCTTTCCTACTTAAATTTTTATTTATCTTTCTAGTGGGCACTTTTTAATTTTATTTATTCATCTCTTGAGTTGCCTTTATTTTTTCTTCAATTTCTCCATTACATTATTCTTAATTTTGGTAGATACTTATGATTTGTGCCTGCTCGATAAATAGGTTGATGTGAATGTACCTTTAGAATTCCGCTAGTGAAAAAAGAAAATGGAATACATAAATTTGTAGTGCTTGATCTTGGAATTTCCATAACCTTAACCATAAAAAAATAAATATAAAAAGAGTATTTTTGATTCCATTAAAATTGTCCCAGTTAATAAATTAATAATAAAACAAGTCACTATATTTCTTGCTTCTCTCCCTCCAGTATATTTGAATTTTCGACATTATAAAAAAATATTTAAAATAAATTACAAAAAAATAATTACTAAAGCTGGTAAAAAAAAACAACCAAATAAACTTTTATATAGTTAAATAAAATTAAGACGAATTCACTCTAAGACTTATTTTCGCTTCCTGATCTTCTTTTAACTCTTCCTGTGCTGTCTCTTTATTTTCCTAAAAATTCTTTCATGATTGAATTTCATTTGCAATTATCTCTGCTCTTAAAATATTCTTGGTGTTGTGATTCTGTCTTTCGAAAATGTATCGAAATATTTTATTGACATTCTTATTATGATGCAGCCGAAACTATTTTGGGAAAAGCTTCGACGCTGGAGATTGCGACGATACATCTGGGAGGATTATTCCATGCGGAAGAAGAGATACAGATGACCACGACGCTCCCGAACTATGTGGGGTATTTGCAAGGATTCGTGTTTAACGGTCATCGATTCATCGATCTAGCGAAGACAATGGGTCTGGGATTCAACAACCTCATTCCGACCTATCCGCAGATAAAAGTGACGGGAAAATTCACTAAAACCGAACATCCAAACATTTATAAGGCCGTTACGTTCAAATCTAAACATACCTATGTCGGTTTACCACTTTTGAAAGCTTACTCCAACGTTTATATAGACTTCTACTTCAAAACAATCGAGCCGAATGGAATCCTTCTTTACAATGGTGGCAAAAAGCAGGATTTCATTGCCTTGGAACTTGTGAATGGTCACATACACTATGCTTTCAACTTGGGAGATGGCATTGTCACTATCAAGGATAAAGCAAAGGCTCCTTTAAACGACAACAGATGGCATTCTATCTCCGTGAGGAGGCCTGCACCGAAAATCCACACTTTGACAGTTGATGATACCTTTGAAGTATTCAGCACTACAGGTAACCAATATCAGATTAATGACAGTTTTTCTTTAATTATCCTCTTCGGAAGTATTGTACAAACAAAACTTTCCTCAAAAGAGTATGGGCGTACATGAACACCCGCGCCTATAACAAAAGTCTGGCGACATTTATTTCCAAAATGGCACTTGTACTGCCATCTGTGGTTGAATGTAAACACTAAAATCCCCTTCAGATTATTTTCCTGTTTTACCTATGATATTTTACTTAAAACAAAGTTTGTGTGAAGTCATCTTAATGATGCTGTAAAAAATGATCCATGAAATAAAACATAGATAATTTTGATATGAATCATGTTTACCAGTGTAAATATCTTGCTCATAGCATTGACTATGATAAATAAAAAAAACTCCTCAGATACAGTTTGGTCCGCAGAAACTCAACCCGAAATGTGTGCTTTCTTTTTTTTCATTTCCATTTGATACCACAGCATCTTGTGGCCAAGTACAGCCAGTATATAATACAAGTTAAATTCTCGTTTGTATATAACCTGAGGCACAGGACTGATCACCTTGCATTTGTATAATAAACAATCAAATAAATGTTGTATTAATTTGATGTAGTACCCTGCACTGTTGGGTGCAGATAAGAAACAGTAGTAGCAGTAATAATATAAGATTATTTGAAAAAAATCTACACTTTATGTGGTCTTTTAGGAAGGACATTGTCAACTTCCTGACCGGGATGTTTTTTTAATTATCCTTCCAAATGTGTAATATTTTTTTCCAGGGTCCGTTTTAACATTTGAGTTGGACAGCATCCTTTACATTGGCGGTGTAATGAAGGATATGTACGCCGGTTTGGGTTCCGGGATAGTGTCCAGGCAAGGATTCGAAGGGTGTATAGCGAGCCTGGACCTGCCAGGAGAGAGTCCCTCGCTTGTTGACGATGCTGTGGTCCCTAGCAGCTCCCTCTTAACAGGATGCGAAGGTTTGGATATTGATTATACCTTATCTTATTCTTTGTATAATTTTATAATGAATTTTGCAAAGTCCTGTAGTAAATTGTCACTTAAATACAGAACCACACAAAAGAAAATTTTATGTGGGAGAGAATTAACCACTTAACTGACAAATTTTGGTCAGAAAATTTTCCGTTGCAAGAAATCGTCATTGATAAGTTGAAACAAGACTGTCCGAACACCGCTCGGGTTATTCAATAAAAACAAATGGGTCAATATTTGACTCGGGAAAACAGAACTGAGAAAACAGAATAGGATTTACCCGAGCAGTGCTCGGGTTCGTCAGATGCAGTACAAATTCCTTGTCCGAGTCACGCTCGGGCTAGTCAGGGAACTGGTTAAACTTTTGAAGGTGATTTCTCTTAGTCTTCATCTCCATCTTAGTCGTCATTACTGAGGGTTATGACCCTTGTGGAAGCAATGACCCTTCTCCAGTTATCCCTTGACTGCGCTGCATGTAGTGCTCCAACCACTGAGGTGCCTGCTGCTGTGAGGGATCTTCCTCTCCCTTTCTTCTCCTCTAGGCTACCAATCACAACCAGTCGTTCCAGGCTATCATCATTGCCACACGCAATGTGTCCAAATAACTATAGAATCCGTTGTGTACAGACATTGGCCAGAGTCAACCCATCCTATCCTCTTAATCATTTATTTAGTAGTATTTTCTTATGAATGTTTGAATAGGTATTTATTTAAGTTAAGACAGCTTTGGAGGTTTATTTTGGGGATTCTTGATTGAGAAATATTGACTTTAGTATTTCATTTAAGGTCCGACGAAGTGCAGTCATAACGCATGTGCCAACAAAGGGCTCTGTGTGCAACAGTGGAACACCTACGTATGTGACTGCGATTTAACATCCTTCACAGGGCCTACATGCTATGACGGTAAGTGCATTCAACATTTTAACAAGACAGATCCAATTTAAAATCACTTGTAAGCGAGTGGAGGCTTAATTAAAAAAAAATACTATCTTTGGAATCATAATAATACATCCGTATAATTTTTCCATGTTTCAGAATCAATTACATACGAGTTTGGGCCTAACCGCGGAATGATCCAGTACACGTTTCCCAGTTCACGAGTTGTGGACACGGAACAAGATCTCGTGGCCCTGGGTCTGATGACTTCCAGATCGGATGCTGTGATCTTGAGAGTGGAGTCAGCAACTACTCAAGATTATATGGAGATGGAAATTGTAAGATCTAATTAAGATTGTAACATTCAAAATATTATATATTATCTTTGCAAAGTCAATATAAAATTATCTGTACTTATTTATAAGATATTTTCTGTTTTTTTTCAATAAATACTTCAATTCAGCTCAGTGCTAAAAATCAGCATTTACTATGGTAAAAAGAAATTACGATTCTTAGAAAATTCTAAGAATCGGAAGGTAGGTACATTTTTTGACTTGTATATACATATACGGTCCATGTTTACAAGTTTCTTGCACCCTACCCTAATTCGTATAACCCAAGTTTTGTCAGCTCCCATTTTTTACCTATAATTTGTATAAACATGTTTAGATGGGTCCCAACAACAATGTGTAAGCATTTATTTTTATTATATACTTATGTTATTAATGTTTTTTTCAGTGGAAGAAATTTACAAATTGCATTTTTTCAGTCTGACTAAAAATAGATGATGGGTATTTAACCACATATCATGGCATTATCCTTTCAGGTGGAGGGGAATGTGTTCATGGTGTATAATGTTGGTAGCAATGACCACCCCATTGGAGAGATTGGCGTGAAAGTCAACGACAATGCTTACCATGTTGTCAGGTTCACTCGACACGGTGCCAATTCTACATTGCAAGTTGACGACTTCAATGTTCTTATCAGTCACCCGCAAGGTTTGTGTGATTTTATTAATATTTTTAACTGTGAATAAAATTATAATGATGATTTATTGATTCAAATTGATGTTTGTAATCATTCATATTATGTAATTTATTATTATTTATTCAATTTTACACTGAATTATTTACCCTACAGTTGATATAATATCAATATTATAGGTGTTTCAAATCGAGATGAAACATCTATCGTTTATATGAAAGAAGTTGGAAGTCTGAGCATTTCAGGAGTTACGAGCATTGTCTTTAAAAAAAATTCTTGAATTACATTCCTTTTATAATTTTGTTATTAAGGCTTTTTTTTATTTATTTCAAGTTTATTATTATTTTTAATGTTTTTTATCATTGTATGTTATGTAATAAGCAATATTGGCCACATGCGTGCATACTTCACTTCAAGGTTTGTATTAAAAATAAATAAACGAAATAAAATTATGGTCCACAAATGCTATATGTAGTGACTTTGCTTACCCTTTATTACAACATACTAAACATGTAATGATAGCTTAAAATGTACATATGCCCATTATTGCGTGTGATAAGTGCAGTTTATGTTAATGCTGGGTATGAACTGTAAAGAATAACGTATGCTAAATGTATGGATAAATAATGAGTGTGTATGCACTTTGACAATGCACCCTTTCATTCATTTAAAAAGAGAAATATTTGTGTTTTTTTACTATTTACAAAAATATTTTAATTTCATACTATTTTTGTGAGCCTAAGCAGCTCATTATTAGGAATAAGTATCAAATTGTGGTAGAGGAGGTTCGAACCAAGACTCCGACTCAAGAATCCGTGACACTAACCACGGGGCCACAACCCGACACTAATATCAAACTATTTGCAAAGCAAAGCGCATAGATAAAGGCAGCTGTCACTCAAATTTTCACTTATCTTTTTCCATTCAAAGGTGAATGCAGTTTTTAATATGAGCTTAAGTAAATTTTTCTATTATAGGTCAACAATCGACAGTTTTCAACAGCCAATCGGCTGTATACGTTGGCGGGAAGTGGAACAAAGCCAAGTCCCGAGTGGAGCGGGGATTTAGCGGAGCGATATCCGGACTGGTGGTCAACGGGATCCGGGTTCTGGACCTCGCTGCTGAGAAGGATCCTGGCGCTTCTGTCAGGGGAGATGCGCAACTCATGACTGGGCTTCTGGAGAGAAACGAACTGCACAGGATGCAGCAGGTTGGTTACATTTGAGATACAATTCGACAATTTGTCCTATCCATTCGACCCTAATTAGAATATGTACTAATTAGGGTTGCATACCAATCGCAAGTAACCGCAGACCCAATCCCGATCTGTACAACGTTTTTTGTTATCTCTCGCTCTCTACCAAAAGTAAGCAAATGGAACGGCTCTAACCATCTCCTACTCTCTACCAACAGTATGTAAAAGACGTTTTTAAGCATTTCCCTCAAATGTGTTAATATAACACTCTCCTTATCATTCATCGTTCACTTTGTGTAATACCACTTTAAAAAATATTAATTTGTGACTGCCCGTTTGGGAATAATCATTCCATCATCAGGCGATTAAAATGAAATTTTTCAATTTGTAGGAAAGAAAGAAGACAAATGAATCACAATGTCTTCTTTCTATCTTTAAAAAATGTATTTTTGTATGAATGTCAGACTGTAACAATTTCATTTTAATAACCTGATGATGGAATGATTATTCCGAAATGAATTTAGTCACAAATTCGTGTTTTTTAAAGTGGTTTTGTGATGAATGATAAGGAGAGTTTTATATTACCGCACCACAAAGTTAACAATGCTTTTAATATACAAAATATAATGTGTTAATACTTTGTATTTCAATTAGACCCCAGCATCAGGTTACGGCGGAGTGGGTGTTCTTGACGAGCTGGTGTTCTCTGGAGCGGGTTCAGGATGTCGGGATGACGACGAGGATGAATGTCTTCCCGCTCCGGAGGCTGGCTCCGGGGGAGACGACCTCATCACGCCGGTATACGTTCCTCCCCAACCGAGACCGACTTCATCCAGTAAAATTAATCAGGTTACTAACTTTTTTTTATGGCTACTACAGCTGCCATTCTTAGCATAAATAAAGAATATTTTTAAAAGGTCCTACTCTCACCTGGGTGAAATCAATCTTATCCCTGTTAAATTAGCATGGTCCCGAATTCTATGTATTAAATTTAAACAGATACATGTATAGCAATTTTTCTTTAATAATTGACAAAATAACAATAATTTAATACATAAAATTTATTTACAACATTTTGAGTGTGTCCAAATACTTGTTTACAAAATCTGGATTATCTCCAATTACAGGAGTTATTTTCATATTATTTTTTGAAATCTCATCAAAGATGAAGAAAAATATGGAAGTCTGGGCATTTACGGGGCTTACGACCGTCATAGGCTGGTTTAAGTGATCACTTTACACACGTGTAACATTCACCAATTCTACCCATTATTGACAACCACACTACTCAAATTCTTGGAAGTTCTATATATATGAACCAATTTAGAAACCTTGTTCATGAATCACTAGAACTTCACTTGAGACATCTATTGGTAAGATGTAAAGAAGCTTTTTATTAAGCAGAAACTCTTATATTAGTATGTGAGATCCGAATCCTGGATTATAATCACACACATGAGAAACGCCAGAAAATATCATTTTCATTTTTATTATTAAGCTAATAATTTGACCAGATAATTTATTTACAACATTTTGAGTGTGTCCAAATACTTGTTCACAAAATCTGGATTATCTCCAATTACAGGATCTCACATACTAATATAAGAGTTTCTGCTTAATAAAAAGCTTCTTTACATCTTACCAATAGATGTCTCAATGTTACACGTGTGTAAAGTGATCACTTAAACCAGCCTATGACGGTCGTAAGCCCCGTAAATGCCCAGACTTCCATATTTTTCTTCATCTTTGATGAGATTTCAAAAAATAATATGAAAATAACTCCTGTAATTGGAGATAATCCAGATTTTGTGAACAAGTATTTGGACACACTCAAAATGTTGTAAATAAATTATCTGGTCAAATTATTAGCTTAATAATAAAAATGAAAATGATGTTTTCTGGCGTTTCTCATGTGTGTGATTATAATCCAGGATTCGGATCTCACATACTAATATAAGAGTTTCTGCTTAATAAAAAGCTTCTTTACATCTTACCAATAGATGTCTCAAGTGAAGTTCTAGTGATTCATGAACAAGGTTTCTAAATTGGTTCATATATATAGAACTTCCAAGAATTTGAGTAGTGTGGTTGTCAATAATGGGTAGAATTGGTGAATGTTACACGTGTGTAAAGTGATCACTTAAACCAGCCTATGACGGTCGTAAGCCCCGTAAATGCCCAGACTTCCATATTTTTCTTCATCTTTGATGAGATTTCAAAAAATAACATAAAATTTATATTGTTGCATTTGTATTATATATTTTTTTATTCCTTTATTTGAAATTAAAAATATTTTGGCACCAGGATATCTTGTGCAATAAATAAATGTTTCCCCTCTTTATTTAAAAAGACTTCTTCAAAGACTGATAAACAATCCAAACAAAAAACTTTTCTGTTTACGATTTCAAATTACAAATAATACTCACTCTACGCTAAGCTAAAATTAAAAAAAAATCTGCATGAACCTAATGCTTCCATTCTTTTATTTGCTTGTAGGTACCTACCTACCTAATTCTTCCTTTTATAAAATGGCAACTCCTAATAGAATCATAATTAAGTTGGTAGTCTCGAACTCCTGTCAGTGTAACCAACTAAACAAATCTTTATGTGTGAAATTCAAAAATAGACCTTCAGCATAGATTATATATGACAATTCAAAATGGTATCATGTTTCAGTTGGTAACCTTGAACTATGTCAGTATAACCAACCAAACAAACTTTATGTATAAAATTCAAAAATACACCTTCAGCTTAGATTTTACTATGATTTGTGGTTAAAAATCGTTTGCAATATTGTGATTACATTTGTACCAACAATCCAAATAAATCCTTTTGTAGCCTTTTGTAAGTTTACTTGAAAATTTCGACAGTTGAAATCTAATTACTTATGATAATTTTATTTCTAGAATAATAAGAAAGAGCAAAAGAGCGGTAAGCTGGAGAAGCCTTGTGATGATGAGGATTGCTTTGCCGGATCAGGGTCAAGTGAAATCACCACTGAAGTAGATCACACAGAGCCACCGAGGTAACCAAATTTCAATGTAAAACTAAAGATTTTGAATACAAATGTTTGTTTTATCAACAGGTCTAACAAATAAAAATAATATTTATTATTATCTTCAGTGCTCTGTATCATGCATTGGCAGCTTTAACTGTTAGGCTTATTTTCATATCTTTCTATATCCCTATTTTTTTCTCTGATGCAATTTGTACAAAAAGCCAGATAAATTAAAAGTTCTTAACTCAATTTTGTAAAAAAAACTTTCACCTTTATTTTAAGGTACAATATTTTATATGACAGGTCTTGATGATATTGTCAAGTTTCCTAACCTGACTTAGTGATCAATTGCTCTGAATTTCTCATGTTCTTGATGCTGACCACTAACTGACAAATTTTTTTGAAGTTTTTAAAATATTTGAATCTTACTATGATATCTCAACATACATGAAGAAGAATATGGAAGTCTGGGTATTTGCAGGGCTTACGACCTGTTGGCTGGTTTGATTGATATGCATGTTAACACATTACGTTATACACTGATAGACAACCAATCTATTCAAATTTATCCTTCCTGTTTCCTACATGGATAAAAAAATAATACATTTTTTATAGCTAGCTTAAAAAAACACACTTCAAATTTCGGAAGTTGTATTAATCCTTCAATTGACACCATCTTTTACATGGAGTTCTTGGATTGAGTTAGATTTTTTATTTAGCAAGAGACCTTCATGAAATGTATGCTAAATTCTTCCAGATTTTTTTTACATACTAGGGAGGCGCTTTGAAAGCACGATATCAATATAAAAATAACTACAAGAATTTGGACACACTTAAAACATTGAATTTTTTTTACATTAAATATACATAATTATAATAAAAGTGATGATAAATTTGGATAATACATATATGTATGTAGCGCCATTTTTGTAAAATACTACCTCAATGGCGTTTGCATACTACATACTATAAAACAGAGCTTAGAAATCTGGACTGGTGTGTAACAAATAATAATTTGTCCTTGAATTGAGTAAATCGCATAATCTGTTGATTGCTCATTTCCAAGTTTACTCGTCAGCACCGGAACGAGCACCGCGGACGCGGGAACGTCGTCCTCCCACGTGCCTAGCGGGGCGACCACGCTCCCGCACGGCGCGGGCACCTCCTCGCGCCCTGCGTCGCCCTGGTCGCCCTCGGGCCGCCCGGAGCCGCCGCCCTCCAGCCCCGCCACGCCCCCCGCGCCGCCCACCTCGCCCGAGGAGCCTCCCACGACGGTGCACCGCACGACGGCGCACACCGTCCCGGACCAGTTCACCTGGGGGCCCGTGGAGGAGTCCAGCCCGCACTACCCCGGCCTGCCGGAGCGCCTGCCGCCCCTGCACACTCCCCCCATCTACTACTACCCGCCCACTCCGTACACCCCCTCCAAGACTACACCGAGGATCAATCCAGAGGCTTCCGACTTCCTTGCCATGGTGATCGGTAAGTCAATCAGACATATATTTTTTAACCTTTGTATTTTTTCACGAAGAAGTCGGTTTCGTATTATCCTCTGAGAATCAAAATGTCATCGATTCATCAGTTAATCCCGGATATCCGTGAAAGCCTTAAGGCAGTGGAGGAGAAAACTAATATCTCAAAGATCTCCCCATAAGCTCTCTTTTTGGGCACAAAGCGAAACGTAGATACTTTTATGTAAATTAAATAGAATCGTTTTTAATATTGAATTTATATTGTCTATTACATTGATTGTGTAAAATTTACTGTGTCCAATACACAAAGAAGTCGGTTTTGTATCATCTCCTGAGAGGTACCTGGTAATTATTTTTGTCCGACTCTGTAGTGTAACGGTCAGCATACTCGGGTACCGTTCTGGAGGTCCCGTGTTCGATTTCCCTGGGGGGGGATCAAATAAATAAAGTGATTATTTCTATCTAATATTTATTCAATATTACCCCGGACTGGAACCTGAAGCTGAGGGCTGATCACCCTTTCTTCATATGTTAACGATCAATATAAAACTGCGTTTATATGATGCAGTGCCCTATGCATCATTTGAGTGGGGGTAGAGGTTTGAAGAAGACTTATTATTTAGTTTATAAATATGTTGTGACATAAAATTATGAAAAAGTAAAAAAAAATGTGTGTAAAAAAAAAACTCACTCCCCAGATACTGTTTTGTTTGTAGAAACTCACTCACGGACAGGTTAATTTATATATACCACTGGTTTCTAGTGTATTTTTATGATTATTTTGTGATTTATGAATTTTATTTTTATTATTTTTAGTGTAAAATGCTGGTTTTATCAGAGAGTATTTTAGTTACTTTATGTGATATTTTATTTATGTAAATTTTATAGAATTCATTATACCAGAATGAAAAGAGAGAGAAAACCCTTATCCACACCCCAATGGTAGATAGGGCACTCCATCATATAAATGTAGTGTTATCTTGATCATTTACACATGAAGGAAAGGTGATCAGCCCTCCGCTTCAGGTACCAGACCAGGGTAATCTTCTCCTTTCTGTGCCACTTCTAACGAAGATCGGCGACAGACCAGGGTAATATTAAATAAATATTGCAGTGAAAAAATCACTTATATACAGCGTGCTGACCATTACACTACGGAGGCGGACAGAATGAGAAAGCAGAAATAATTTTTATATCTAAGGACATTTTCTGATTCCACTCTATATCGAGCCAAAATAGTCATCTTAAGTTAATAGTATACTTTCAATGATTTCAGGTATTGTGGCAAGTGCACTGATAGTTGTGATACTCATCGTCCTCATAGTCTTGAAATTCAAGTCTCGGACAGATCCAAGCTACAAAGTGGAGGACGACAAGGCTTTCCAGCAGGGAGCTAGCGCTGCCTTATTAGGAAATCAGGTATGTGTATATTAGGATGAAGAAATAAACAAAAAAGTGAAAATAAACAGTGAACGTTTTAGGTTAGACCATAAACTTTAACAATATATTATAAACAGTGTGTTAAGGGATAAGTGGATGATTTAAGTTTTGTTTTTGTGTTACTTTTGATATAATTTTAAGCTTATATTAGTACATGTTCTTTGTATATTAGTGTATCTATAATTGAATAATTAACGAATTTATAAGTTTAAGTATGTGCAAATAGGATAATAAAAGTTGTGCGAGAGAATGCCGGTACGTAGCAGTGAGGCTCACCACCCACTATGCAGCATCTCTCGCGGGGGTGCAAAGAGGAGGATGGAATGCCGCATAGGCGCTTGGAATATCCGAGGAGGAATGGATAAGAAGATGAATGAGTTGTGCGAAAGTATGAAGAGCAAAGCTCTAGACATTGTGTGTGTAAGCGAATGCATGAAAAGGGGAAGTGGTACGTTGGAGCATAATGACACGCTTGTTCTGTGGTCTGGAGTACAGGACGCAGAGCGGGCGAGTCAGGGCGTCGCGGCGCTACTATCCCCAAGAATGGTAGAGTGTATGAAAGAATACAAATGTATAAGTGCCAGGCTCATGTGGATCTCCTTCAAGATTGGAGTCACGAGTATCCTTATCGTAATAGGGTATGCTCCTGTGAACTCATCTTCTGAGGATGTGAAACGAGAGTTCTGGGAGAGTGTAAGAGAAGTGCTGACAAATAGAAGATCGAATGAAAGAGTGATTCTAGCAGGTGATTTTAACGGATGGGTAGGCACTCGGAGGGATGGCTTCGAATCAGCCTTAGGTATGTTTGGTGATAACAGAACGAATGGTAATGGGAATAGTCTGCTCGAGTTGTGTCTGGAATGGAACCTCTTTATTTCGAATACTTTTTTCGATCATAAGGGGATCCATCAGTATACGTGGGAGAGAGGGAATGAAAGGACCATAATCGATTATGTTGTTGTTGACTCGAGATTGAGGAGAAATACAATCGATACGAGAGTATTTAGAGGGGCTGAAATGGAGTCGGACCATTTCCTCGTCGTATCGAGAGTAATTCTGTTCCGTGGATGGCGGTCCAGGAACAAAACTGTTCCGGTTTCATCTAGAGTCAAAGTTGAAAAACTACAAGTCGAGAATGTAAGTAAGTCGTATGAAAGGGAAGTGAATGAAAGATTGAATGTAAGGAATATGGATATGAATGTAGACGATACCTGGGAGCACATCAAATCGTGTATGTATGAGTCAGCAAAGAGTGTATGTGGAGTTGCGATCCAAGGTAGAAAAAAAGGAGATGCATGGTGGGATGAGGGCATGAAAGGACTTGTCTCTGAGAAGAAGAATGCTTGGCTAAATATGTTAGCAGTTAACGATGTTAAGAGTGAACTTTTTAAAATAATGAAAGATCGGTATAAAGAATGTAAGAGAAAAGTGAAAATGGGAGTAAAAGAACGGAAAGATCGTCTAAAGAGAGAAGAAGGTATGAAAATGTCAACCCACTTTCAAGAAAACATTAAGCTTTTCTGGAAAGAGGTAAAGAACGCAAAAAATGAGACTGAAAATGGAGGTATGAAAGTTATCAAATCAAATGATGGTAAAATATTGACGAATGAAAGTGAAGTGAAAGAAAGATGGAAAGAATACTTTATGGAAATTTATGAAAGTAACGGCAATGTCTCCACCGAGACACCCATAGAGGCAAGGGTGAGTGAGGGTATGGTAAGTGAGATAAGTATATCAGAAATAACGAATGCCTTAAAATTAATGAGGAACGGTAAGGCTGTTGGGTATGATAATATTGCTATAGAGTTTGTAAAATGTGGTGGACTGACCACCCTCACATGGATTCACAGACTATTTAACCTGTGTCTTGAGGAAGGATACACACCTCTGGATTGGAGACGGGCAGTAATCATGCCTCTATTCAAGGGAAAGGGATCTCGCGCAGAGTGTGGGAATTATAGGGCGATAAGCCTGCTAAGCTCTGTTGGTAAACTCTATAGTAAGATTATAATTGAAAAAGTTAGAATGGTGACGAAAGAACGGATTTGGGATGTGCAAGGTGCTTTTATGAGTGGAAGAGGTTGCACAGATCAAATTTTTGCACTACGAATGCTGACGGAAAAGTTTTTGGCTAAAAATCAGAAACTCTTCTGTGCTTTCGTGGATTTGCAGAAAGCGTATGATAAGGTTGATAGGATAAAATTATGGAGCGTGCTGGAAAAATATGGAGTAGACAATAAACTTATACAAGCAGTTGCTTCCCTCTACGAGGGCAGCACAGCTAGTATAAGAGTGAATGGGGACATTACATCATGGTTTGCAATATCCAAAGGCGTAAAGCAGGGATGTGTAATGTCACCATGGTTGTTTAATCTCTATATGGACCATTGTATGAAAGAGATTGAAAGTATGGGAGTTGGAGCGAAAATGATGAATATAACTGTTAGTTGCTTGCTGTATGCGGATGACGCCGTACTGCTAGCGAGCAGCGCGGAGGACTTGCAACTAATAGTGTCAAGAATGTACGATGTATGTATGGAAAATGATCTGGCAATGAATGAAGGTAAGTCAAAGGTCATGGTGTTTGAAAGAGAGAAAGATTTGACAGAATGCAAGATTATCGTGCACAATGAATCCCTAGAACAGGTGCAAGAATTTTTATATCTAGGAAGCATGTTCACAAGGGATGGAAAAGTGGATAAGGATATTGAGAGAAGAGTGAATGCAGGGAATAGAATAAATGGTGCTTGTAACAGAGTGATTGGGAATAAGAATATGTCCATGGAAGCCAAGCTAGCGGTTCACAACGGCGTACTAGTACCGACACTAATGTATGGAAGCGAAACATGGAACTGGCAAAGGAAGGATGAAAGCAGAGTGAATGCTGTTGAAATGCGCTCCCTCAGACGAATGTGTGGAAAATCATTGTATGACAGAATTAAAAACGATGATATAAGAAAGGAATGTAAGGCTGAACGAGGAATAATTGAAAAGATTAGAAAGAGCTCTTTGCGGTGGTATGGACATGTGGAGCGAATGGATAGCGAGAGAATGACAAAGAAAATATATGTGGCGAATGTGAGAGGGAAAACAGAACTTGGACGACCGAAAAAGACTTGGCACGATCAGATCAATCAGAACCTAAAATCTGGCGGTGTCAAAAGTCTGCGTAATCGGAGGGCATGTATGACTAGATGTATGGATGTGAAGGAGGCTAGGAGTGTATGTCAGGACAGAAGAGTGTGGCGTTCCATCCTCTCTGCCTACCCCTGCGGGGAAACGGCGTGATGGTAGTAGTAGTAGTAGTAGTAGTAGTAGGATGAAGACTGACCGGAGCATTTCATCGTAACGTAACATGTTACGATGCGAGCATTCAGGCAGTCAGTACAGTGAGCCGAGCTGCTCACCGCTCTTTCCGAATGCTCTATCCGAAGTCGGGTGCAATTTAGGTCAGTATCAGGGTTGCCAATCTGTAGGAAATTCCCCAAACTACGGGGAATCTTTTTTTTTCTTCATCTGGAGTAAGCTGTAATTCATTAAAATCACAGAACCAAAAATCACGTCTTTGTCGTCCGACATTTTAACTAGGACTGCAAAGTTGCATAGATTCATACAGATTTTGGGCTATTGATTCTATACAAATTTAATACAGATTTCTAAACTAACTCAGATTTTTTGGTGTAACATATGGCAACACTGAGCACTAGACCCCAAACGAGCACTGATCGCGGTCAGCAATGCTCTAACGTAACATAACATGCTCACCGCGAGCGATGTTACGACGAAATGCTCCGGTCAATCTTCACCCTTAGGATTTTTTTATGATTTAGCAAGTCTTGTCATTTTTCGTTTTATCAGTTAACTTAACCCTTTAGCTGATTAGTGTTAATGAAGATTTTATTTGAAAAAATGACAGGTTTTTCATTTCAAATATATGGTATTAAGATATGATATCTCAACTTTAATAACTATTGAATTTTATCAATGTCTATCGAAGAAGAATATGGAAGTCTGGGTATTTACTGGGCTTCAGGGTCATAGGCTGATTTAAGTGATCACTTTATACATGTGTAATATTAACCATTCCACCCATGAATGAGAACCACACTACATACTCAAATTTTGGAAGTTGTATTTATTTTTCATTTAATAATTTTTTATTTTTTATTTTTTAAAAGGAATAACTCGCAAAGCGTCTATTTTAGATGCTTGTCTGCAGGTAAGATAGTAAGGATAGGGAAGGTAAATGTGAAAAACACATCACAAACACCTAGACCAATTGAAAATAAATCTTTCTTGAATTCATTTTGCAATTGGCGGGAATCGAACCCGCGACGCCAGTTTCGCAGTCGAGCGTCTACCCAACTACGCCACAACGCCTGCCTAATATCTTCTTTGACATGCTAGTTCTCGGCACCATCTTTGGTTGAGTCGAGTAAGTGTTTTAATAAGCAAAGAGTTTTATGAAATGTATGTGAGATTCGTTTCTAATTATTTTACACACTGGAAGTCACTCGAAAACGTGATTTAATATTTTTATCAAACTTATAATTAGACCAATTACTTTTTTTACAATATTTTGAGTGTATCCAAATCTTCAAAAATCATCCGTAAATTATTGTGACATGTGGTTTTACAGGTGCAGTCCAGTCAAGCAAATATGGGCTACCAGATGAACGGAGCGTCAATGCAGAGGAATGCAGCTCCTGTACCAATGGCCAGAAATGGTGCGAACGGGAAGAAAAGAGACAGTAAAGATATCAAAGAGTGGTACGTGTAAAAGAACCAAAAAAAGTGGAGTTTACAAACTTAACGATACACTAGAAACTCCCGGTTTCCTTTTGAAATGTGATGTTTACAAACTGGTCGATTTTTATATGGTGGATAAGTGTCGCGTATCAGTGTACTAGAATAATCTAGAAGTGTAGAAGCGATTATCGTTATTTTGTTGTTTTTTTATTATTATTTCCCGTCGTTTAATGGGAAATTAATGTCTCGGGAAGTGATAGTCGCATTATAATTGTTACTTGGCTTGGGATCGCTCGAAACGGGTAGTTTTAGATCGGAGTCTTTAGAGAGTGCAGAACACAAGAGCTATTTTAGGAGGTTTACGAGTTTACGTGTTCGTGGGTGAATCAAACAAATAGTTATTTTCAAAAATCATTACGATAATTTACGATTAAGTTTAAACAAATTGTTAAGATCGCACTTATTACGAAGTTTCTAGATTGTAAGGCCGCACAGTCGATTGGGTGATCCGAGCCAGGCAATGTTACGAAGGCATTCTGCAGTTGTTATTGATATGTTCAAATATTGTGATTTATAGCGTCGGTTTAATGCGTCAATTTAATTATCAGGGGAATGATCATACTACGGGCCGAGTGAGGACTATTTCCTCGAACATTCGATGAAGGGATTACACTTATACCGGTAGAATGTGATGTGTATGTATAATAATACCATTAAATTATATTCTGTACTATATTTCCTAGTCTTGTGACAGTTGTGAAAGGTTTTGAGTATAAAATTGTACGCCATCAATTATCTTTTATGTCTGTGAATATTTCGATATTTCACTTCTTTTTATTGTCATGTAGATACGTTTTATTAATTTTTTATATAATTATTGTAATAACATTACTGTTTTCTTCCAATTAATGTTGTTATATACCTACATACTATATTGATGTTATCATAAAAATATTTTTAGTTTACCTCACCAACATTATTCAAAGAATTTCTTAAATGGCGCTCACTAGCTCTTTGAATGAAGAGTTATCTAAAACGTTATGTATATATTTTGTCATCCCACTCAATTTAAATAATATATCAAATAGAACTGTAAAATACAATGTCGGCACTGGAAAGAAATTTATATTAATTTTTTATCATTAAAAGGTATAAAAACCTTGTTTTTTACAAGGTTTCAAATTAATAATAATAATAATAAGACCCTTATCCGCACCCCAATGGTGCATAGGGCACTGCGTCATATAAACGCAGTGTTATCTTGATCGTTTACACATGAAGGAAAGGTGATCAGTCCTCCGCTTCTGGTACCAGTCCAGGGTAATATTGAATAAATATTACAGTGAAAAAATCACTTATATTTATTTTACCCCCCTTGGGAATCGAACCCGGGACCTCCAGAATGGTAGCCGAGCGTGCTGACCATTACACTACGGAGGCGGAGGTTTCAAATTACTATAAGAAATCATAATATACAGTTATTTCAAAATCTGAAAAGAATTAAGAAAGATGTAATGAATTTATCTTCAGTATTTCTCGCAATTGGAAACACCCAATACATATAACAAAATAATAATAATTTCAACACTTGGTTCTGTACTATTCTAGGGATTTGTCTACCATTTGTGTGAGGACTAGATATTCAATTCAATTTTGGTGGTCTCAATTCTTTATTATATATAATAAGTATAAAACAACTAAATAGCTTTTTCCACTTTTATTTTATACCGAATTTCTTTGTTATCAACATCATCAGTCTGGTGGTCTAATACAATGAAATGTAAAAAGCCACTAATTTGCTGTTTTATTATTGTGTTGCGTTATTTGTTTTGACATCTAACGAGGATATTCAAGATACAATTTAAAAAAAAATGTATTTAAAGTGACAAATATATTTTTCTTTTCCACCGTCGATATTGTTGTGTACACAATTTGATATTTTATTATTAACTTTAAAGTATTTTTTAAGAACAAAATGTGATTGCAAATATCGAACTACACTAGTGCAGTTAGCGGAATAGCGAAATTATCGTGATGAAAATAAATTAATTGATTTGCATGTAACTCATATTAAACTAATCATTTTTCCTCTAGATTCCTAGTTCCACTTTTGTAAAATCATCAAAACGTCGAGTCTTGTTATTTTTAATGTGTAAAATAATATTTTGGTTGTGCCCATTTCAAAATTATGATTTTTATCATAGTGCTATTATGATAAGATGTGGATTATAAAATGTGGAAAGGATATCAAAATTGGAAGTAGAACTTGTGTAAATAGGTAAAAATGCTTTGAAGGGAATCAAACGAAATGGTCTGATGAATAGATAGCATTTGGATTTGTATTTTAAAATCAATTTCACATATCTCTTTTTAGAGTTCGTGTTTACCTTAGCTTTTGGAACCGTTTGAATCAGATTTTATATATTGTAATATTGAGAGCTTTTTGTGTACCTCTTGCAATATGGCTAGTATATTGATACATTATTTTAAATAAACCATCTAGAATTTCATTTTTTTAGATTGTCAGAATCAATGTTATTTTTAATTCTTTGGAATATGTTTGCTTACAATGTGTGTGTTTTTTTAAATCAATTGACTGAAGTGATTATCAGCAGATATCATAGGATATTATATTTATTTAAAATATTTAAAAACTATTCATGTAAAATATTTATTTTCCTTCAAATCATGTAAATAATAAACCTATTAATATTTAATTCTTAGCGTATTCTATTTCTTGGAACATTTTAATGAAATATTACAATAATTTATTGTCTTCTTTCTATCTGTAATCTAAAACATTTTGAGCTCCTTGCTATTAATTATTTGAAATATTTTGTTTTACTTAAACATGCATATATAAATTTATTAAATTTTCCACATTTACAGACAAATTTTCTATTAGAATGACTCGACTTCTGTCTCACATAGTCAAAATACTAAAGTTATACAACTGAGAAAAAATACTAAAGAAATCTCCCATCCAAAAAGGTTGTTGCAGAATATTTCATTCAAAGTAATGTATATATGAAACTATTGCATAATCGAGACCCAAAAGTGTACTGTTAAATAAACTTTAGTATTTTTTATAAGTTCATTGTTAGACCATAAATGTATTTAAAAAATATCATCCTTAAAATCTTCAATCAATAATACTTATGAACTATATTTAAATATATGTATATATATGTATATATATATATATATATATATATATATATATATATATATATATATATATATATATATATATATATATATATACATATATATATTTCTAATTCTATATCTAGTAGATATGTTACCTTTTGCCAAAAAGCTTTAAGTCAATCAATCATTTCAGAAAATGTATTATTACTGGGAAGAATTACTGAACATTAATTACTGGGAAGCATGGTGATCAGTCCCGCACCTCAGATACCATTCTGGAAAGACATTAAATTAATAGTAGGGTCGAAAATTCTTATGTCTATTTTGATGTGTTTGAAATTCAAACCTGGGACCTTCAGTATGGTATTCTAATAGACTAACCACTACCTTTATTTACTCTTATTATATTTAAACATGGTATTCTACAGAAGTGATCTGACTTTAGAAAATTTAACAGACGTTTTGTATGCTGACTTCTCTGTCAAAATTAAGAAACCGAATTTGTATTTTGACATGTACATTTGAAATATTATTCATTTTAGAGGCTCATATTTCTGTTCTAGTTTTTGTAGAAATATACAAAATGCCTGCATTCTAACACTGCAATTTGGTGTATGTTTAAATCAAGTCTGCACATGGAATGGAAAATGAATTGTAATTTTCATTTGTTTAAATGACTAATTGACTTAAAGTTTTTATGATTACGAAGAGTGGTAAAAAGTATATGGTAATAATATAAAGAAGTCATAATGGCGTTTTAAAGCTTGTGTCATACATAATCGCCGAAAATGGAGAGTGTAATTTCTGGATAGTTTTCACCCAATGAGCGAGAAAACAAAGAGCTTACAGGCTGCCAATTGTAAAAAATGCATATCGTTGTATAAAGACTCATTTGTATGGAAACTTATTTACACAAATAGCTCGTAACGTGTGAGTGTTAAGCACAGACACATTTCCTTATTACGATAACTCATTTTTCCCTTTAGATAACCATCGCTACTCATATGAATCTTTACTCTTCAATATGTATGTCCCTCGCATTCAAGAAATGGATGCTTTTTCAGCCTAATTCTTATAATAGATTGTTAATCTACCTACCTACAATTTTATCGAATTACATACAAAATATACATATTTTAGTCCTGTTATTTAAAAAAAACGTCATCTCTATTTTACAGAGTTCTATTCTTAGAAAATGATGCCTTTACATAATAAGAATGCTCTTATAATATTATAATTATTTTCCATTATTTCTTCTTTATTATTTGGATACTATGGTCATATGAACATTAGATTATTATAATATATCATATTTTATCTGTGTATTTACTATTTTTCACCATTACCAGAAATGACACACAGTGATGCCTTGTATAACGTACCTACTCAAATCGTTCCTAGAGCAAGTTCCTTATGTGAAACGCATTTTCCCATAACAATACACGTTTTAAAAAAATAATCCTTCTGTAGCCTAAAATATAGTACTGTAACATAAAAAAAGATACTCACATTTTTCATTATTTAGTTAATTTTTTCTGTTTTTTTTCCGTGAGTTTCTCTCTCTCTCTTTCTCTCTAACCTTTATTCAAATTCAATGGTACAAATGTGATATCTTGATTGAATACACAATGTAAAGGTGATCAGCCTTTCACTCCATGTACTAGTCCAGAATAATAAAATAAAATAAAGTTAGAATAATTCTTCTTCTTCTTTTTAAACCCTTATCCGCACCCCAATGGTGCATAGGGCACTGCGTCATATAAACGCAGAGTTATCTTGATCGTTTACACATGAAGGAAAGGTGAACAGTCCTCCGCTTCAGGTACCAGTCCAGGGTAATATTGAATAAATATTACAGTGAAAAAATCACTTATATTTATTTGACCCTCCCTGGGAATCGAACCCGGGACCTCCAGAACGGTAGCCGAGCGTGTTGACCATTACGCTACGGAGGCGGACAATAAAAACAAAGAATAATAAATTACTTATATTTATTTTCACTCCTCTGAGATTGCGACCCGAAGCCTCTCGTGCAGTTGACAAATGCGGACTTGAATTAACTGACAAATAAATGACTTAATTTTATATGAAGCTATGAGATATTTATGTAGGTATAATAAATTAATTAAAAACGTTCATCATTAAAAAACCTTCAGTTTCATCGTATGAGTCCATTGCCTACGTGCAAACTTGAAGCGTCCGATTGACAAGATGAAATACGATACAGTACGTTGTGTGAAGCGAGGTTCATTGTCTAGTCGTGTAATGGATGAACTGAAAGTTCGTTGTGCGAGGCATCACTGTATTGAATATTATAAATTATAATACTAACCTTGTGTTACCATGTGTCCTTTTTTATGATTCACATAGATGTTATATTCAGCGTTATCGATCTTAGTAGGAGACATTTTCTTTTACTCTCTTCCAAACAATTTTTCTAAAATCTATCGACGTTAATCTCGAAAAATAATCTAATGCTGTTATTTACATAAATCTCAACTCGTGCAACCTATTGACAATGTTTTATTTATTCATTCTATTGTACATAAAGATGTTTTATGTGTATATTATTTCACATTATCCTTAAACTCGTATTTATAATGTTTAACACTGAAGTTTGCACATTTGGTGTGAACATTTGAGACTTAAACATTAGTTTATTGTAGATATTGTGCTTGCACCTCATGTAATAATTGTAATATATACCAATAATTGTATAATTATAGCGGATAATCACAGATGGAACAATTATAGTCTAGACGAGGTTTTAGGTAAAAAGATATCAGTATGAATCCTAGAATTGTTCTAAAGTGAAACTCGTAATGTTATTACTAATTATATTAATTTATAATAACTCATAGATTAATGTTACATTCATTGTTGCAGTTATGGTTTTGGTTTTAATGCAAAAAAATAAAATTCAAATATAAATTTAATTGTTTTATTTACCCTCCTATTTTTTTCCTTTTATACTCTATAAATAGTACCTAAAATTCTACCTTTGGAAGGTACAATTATTATTCTTTTACATGCATATTTGGATGGCCAACAACAATCATGGATAGCAGAAAATATTTCAAGATTGATTTTCGTTATACGTACAGTGGAGTCCCGAGAGTGTTAGATCATATTGCCAGACCAAAATAACAATGGACAGGTCGTGTTACGAGACAGAAAATGGAGAGATAAGCATCTAAAGTTCTGCAATGGAGTCCATGGGAAATAAAAAGAGGAATTAGCCGGCCTCAGAAAAGAAGGGCGGATGACATTGTCCATGATGCAGGTAGTAAGTGGATTGAAAGAGCCCAAACAAGAGAATTCTGAAAGAATTAGAAGAGGCTTAAACCCAGCAGTGATAGATGGCTGACAAAGAAGAAGAAGAGTCCTGAGAACTTGGCACTCAGTAACTCGCCAGTGTGAATTACTCGACCACGCCAAGACAACAAGACATTGCACTTATTTTTTTTAAGTACCCAGTTTTTACTATGCCGGCTTGTTATTTTTTGTTATAGACGGCTTTTTGCTTTCATGAAATTCTTTTTTGAGGTCTGTGTTATTAACTCAATTACTGTATTTTTTAAATTCATTAATTTTCATTTTCATGTAGTAAGTAAAATGTACTAAATAAAATACTTACGTACTTTTCCTTTGTGTAAGAGTATTTGGGCAATTTATTCTCTGTTGACTTCTCAAGCAAGCTTTACATAATAAAACTAAGACTTTGTTTTTAACCACTTTTTATTTTTGGTACTTTTTCCAACCAGTTTCAGTAAGCACTTTGTCATCTTCAGGGATGTAAGTGTACCATCTATCCCCAAAGTAATTAATGAATTAAATAGTACCTACTCAATAAAAAAAAGTTTTTATTTTTTACGAGTGGCATCATATAAAAACTGGCAATACTGAAAACCGTTGCAAGAATACAAAAGTCAAAAGTGACAGTTGTCTGTTTGAATTATACAATTTGTTAGTATTTGTTTGGACAATAATTAATATTGAAAGTTGAGTTCTAGTCGTGGAGAATTATTGAAAATGGGTGATAAAGAGCCGCATGTCATTTTGGGAGAGTGGCTTCTGACCATGGGTTACCCTAAAGACAAATTTCCTTCAGATGATCAGCTGAAAAAAGTCTGTCGCGGCTCGATATTTCGTTCTTTTTGGAAAGATGTTGTGAAAAATATCAAGCCAAAACAAGAAGTAGCCTTAATCAAAGAAAACGTATTTGTTAAGGCGATACAGCGTTACGAACTCGTTGAAAACTCGTCAAAGGCGAAACTCGGGCAAGTGCTTCCCCCAGAACCGTTGCTGCTATGGAAAAAAGTAGATGAAAATAAATACGCTCTTTCTAAGCTGCGCAAAGAGAGCGAATCGAGTGATTCTCGCCTCGCTGAAAAACTCGCGAAACTCAAGAGCAAGTGTTCTCATGTCAACCAACTTAAAAGAAATGTAGAAGACGTGCAGCGAGAAATTCATCTTGTAAAAGAAACAATTCGGCAAGTGAAGGAAGACATACATCAGAGTAAAACGCTCTCCGATATTACTACAAATATTCCCTGCCTCAAGAAAAATTTCTCTCTAAAGATGAAACACAATGAAGATATAGATGTATTAGCCGATTTCTTACAATTAGTGACTGCCAAAAAGTCTCTAGAAGACTCTTCCACTAGCTCTTTTGCGGATACAAATAATGTGGATCATCAGAATTTGAGTTCTTCTAAAATGGCATACACCTACGAGAGTTTATTTTCAACAAATTTAGATGATGTTGAATCTGTCGATGTTGAAAAATCACTAGAAAATATTGATCTTTCCGATGTGTACATTAATTTAATGAGTAGGAGGGAAAAAAGCGTCAATCAATTGTTGGAAGACAAGAAAATAGAAGAAGAATTGATTCAAGTCGAAGACAATGCCCGATTGAGGAATATTCTCCACTGGAAGGAAAGTCTAGCTCAGATTAATCTGATGCACGCGAACATCATGATCTCTGCCTTACAGTACAAAAAAAATGCCAGAGATCTGGCCGCCGCATTCGCAAATATCCTCAGGTCTGACGACGTATCCGCTAAACTAACACCCCGCTTGTTAGATTCTCTAAAATTGAAAAGCAAGCATTCCCAGCTCACCGCGCACGTCGAATGCTTCAAGGACTTTATTCACAGTCTTGCCACTGCTTCCGGAATATTTGCCGGAAATATAAGAGATAACAACGGGCAAACAAACTACGGACAAGCGATCGTGAACTTGAGAAATGATATCCTAGCTCTAAACTCATTCCACAATTCTAAACAAATTCTCGTCCACGGAAATATCTCAAAATTATCGGAGAGCATCAACATCATGAAAGAAATAAGGAAATCGGTTTCCAATTGCCTCGGCCACGGGGATTTTTGCTTCGTAGATAGAAACGAATCTCTCAACATGTCCGTATTTCACCCCAACTCTACCGCGAGAAGTATTTCAAATAAAAATTGGAATAATCTCATCGATGCAAAGTACGTGTTTTGCGAAACTAACGCAAACAGACAAACGAAACAAGACATCCAGGACGTATCTGGCTTACTTTTAAGCGAAATCAAATCCCTCAAGAAGTTCAACTTGGCTAAAAATAGGAAGATTGTCCTCGGTTCGGGTGAAAAATTATGGATCGACGACACAATTCACAGCGCCATGTTGACAGAAACAGAAATCCAACAAAATCTCTTCAGATACTTAAACCCGATGAAAACTATACCGGGAATGATAAATTCTTTCGAACGGATGTTTATCTGGAAGAACTCGCTTGCTGCCCTCTCCCAATCCATCGACCGGAACAATTCCTGGAAGCTCCCGGCAAAAGAAGACCTCGTTGTTCCCGCGGATGAAATGAAAGATTCAAAAATAGATAACGTACTGAAGAACGCTAAAAAATGCCAGAGGTCTCTAAATGTAACGGACGAGACCGTGAATGAATTATACAAAACAATTAACTTCTTTCAAAAGTTCGACGCTAAGAAATATATAAGTGAAAATCGATTGGTAGATGGCCGAACTTATAAGGAAACTGAACATGACGTTAAACAAATTTTAATTGAAGAATCGTATTGGAAATAATTTGGGCCATTTTCGATTTAACAATATCAAAATGGGTGCTTTCTTCTCTCTAGGAATAACTTTTCTGTTAAATATTTAATTTTATTTCAGTCGTTGAACAAGTTAGAAGATAAAACTCAATCATTAGCCTGATTTCATAAAAAATAGAATTATTTTAATGGAAACTAGGTACTAGACATGAGCGATCGAATTAAATTGTGTCATTGTAACATTCGTAAGTAATAAAACGGGAATATATAAGATAATCAAAAACTTTTATTATTTTAGAAGTAGTAGTAACATTCTGTGGGTTTAAGAAATCACATAATAATGTAAAAAATTAATGGTACATCAGGAAGGTACTGTGAAGCAGGGGGTGCTGAAACGATGCGAACATTGTTTATTCAAGGAATCGTCATTTTGCCTTAGTTAATTTTTTTTTATTTACTTTTAAATACTTACGATAGTTTAGTATTCTACAGTTAAAAGAAATTGTGGCTCAATTCGGTTTTTAGTTTTATCATTTAAAGCTGATCACGTAATCAATTCACAAATTTGGTTGGGTATTGTGTATTTCTAGCTCCTTACATACTTGATAATTTGACATACAAAAAAATTAAGTGTGCGAGTGTTTTTGCCTAGAATTTTCACTCATGAATTACATGAAATTATAGTAACTTTAAACATAAAGAGTGAATCCACTCACGAGTAGGCATAGGCTATGAAACTTAAAAAGTTGAAGCCTGAGTAGGGTCATGATAAGCGGTGTTGCATAAGCCGTAGCTAGATTTCAGAGTTACTTGGACGTTAGGTAATTCAAAAAAATAATTAAGCTGGAAAGAAAATGTAACAAATGTCATCCTAATTAGGAAACTGATAAAGTAACAGTTTCCCACTGTTATTTCTATATTAGATTCCCTGTCAGAATCCTTTACGTCAGAGTTTTGTATAAGATTTTATCATGTGGGGTTATGATTATGTTTTTGCTATTGGAAGACATTATTCGTCAGCTGCTATCAATTATAACAGAGTGAATAATTCTTTTATATTTTATTTGTATTTGTTCGGGAATTGTACAGCTTTACATTTAAAAGAGTATATAATAAACAATAGTTACATTAACAATAATAAATATTACATTACATTAACAAAAATAGTTACATTAATAAAAATAAAGCCAATTAAACAATTCCACATTCATGTTATAATAACTATTAAAAACATTAAGAGACAAAAAGGGTATGGTATAAAAAAAATAGATTTTGCAGGAAGGAGAAGGATAATATAAGGTTCAATATTTACAGTATATTTATTTTATTTGGTTGTTATAATATTTGAATATCTCAAAGTGATGGGTTTGGTTTCCAGCAGGTTCAACAAGGTAATATCCTTGGGGTTCTTCTTCTTTATACTTCTGTCGTCCACTGTTGGATATAGTCCTCTTCTGTATCATTCCATTTTTTTCAGTCTGTTGCTGCTTGCAGCCAATTTCTACCCAGCAGTTATGTCATCGGACAATCTTATTGACGTCTTCAAACGCTTCTTTTATTCTCCCGAGGTCTCCATCTCAAAATTTTAGGGATCCGCCTTGTGGGGTCCTATCTTGCAACATGTCCCGCTCATTGCCACTTGAGTCTTGCTACGCAATCCATGATATCCGCTATTCTGTTTCTGTTCCTTATTTCTTTGTTTCTTATTTTATCTTTTAGGCTTAAACCAAGCATGGATCACTGTGTGCATTTGAATTTCTCGGCTTTTTTTTTTGTCAGAGCCATAGTCTCTAGTGCATATATCGCGCACTCCTTTCAGGAACGTCATAAATCAAAAAACTTGATTTTTCAGGAGAACGTTTTTAAAGTTTATAAATATAATACAATGTATTAAAAATAAATAAAACTAAAACTAACTAACTAACCATCACGCCGCTTCCCCGCAGGGGTAGGCAGAGAGAATCGAACGCCACACCACTCCGTCTTTGCAAACATTCTTTGCCTCTTCTACATTCATGCATCTCCTCATACATACCCGACGATTATTACGACTCCTGACCTATTATCTTGATTTTAAAAATAAATATCAAGCCACTTATTGAACTTTTTACAGTGCAACAGATTTTTTTAGGTAAAACCTGAAGGTTATATAGTTAGTATATTTAAAAAAATAATTAAACAATACATTTTCTTCAAAATGCAAAAACAACACTTTTTGCCCTGTAGCGGGTAAATATTAAGTTAAAAATATGCCTCTTTTGCTGGGATATAGTACATTTTCTGGGCATTCCGAAAACATGCACAACTGAAAATTGTCAATTTTTTATTTATGATGTTCTTGAAAGGAGTGAGCGATGTATTCACAGGCAGTATGCAGGATTCATACGTTTTTCTTTTTAGACAGGTCGGAATCTCTTTACTTTCTAGAATGAGTCTGCCAAAAGCTGCCCAACTTATTTCTATTCTTCTTGACATTTCTGCTGTTTTATTGTCCTTGCCCAGTTTTACCCTTGACTAAACATTGTCCGCTTTCATAGTGCAGCGGTTAGCGCGTTTGGCTTCAATGCCAGAGCGGTCACGGGATCAATTCCAAGGGGGTCAGAATAAATTAAAATGATTTTTCACTATAATATTAACACATTGTTTACGGTGTGCACATATTTGTGTGTTACATAAACCTATTGGGGCGGTATGAATATTTCGTGAATTACGTTACCTAAAAATTAAAAAAAAAAATTTACTGGTAAAGCACCCAAAATTGGGTGATACATGCCATACTAGTGATTTTACTTAAACAATTTTTTTAAATGATTTTTCTTGGGGTTACACGTTAAGTGTATAATTTCTTGTCATGTTTGCTTTGCTGTGTAGAGGATAGGTGTCTCTATAATACGAAAATATTATCAATTCTTTTCTGTCATGCTTTTGATGCCATCTAATATCACCCGTGTCAAATTACATTTCTTTAACAAACTTCTATTTTAAAAATGATCCTGAACTAGTGCATGAAGCGCAGGACTGACCATCTTGCCTACACGTGTTCACACTAGATAAGATAATATTGGTCATATTGTCTTGCAGTGTTTTGATGTAATTCATAGTCAAGATTATGCTGCATCAGTCCAATGCAATGATTGGTCTAATTAGAAGTCTTAAATAATTTTATTATAATTTCGTTATTGATTATGAATTCTCAGTGTACATAAAATAATAAAAATAAAAATAATTTTTTTAAACTTATTATGATTGTTTTATTTTTTAACCTCACATTAATATAGCATTTGTCAAGTAATAATGTCCGCCTCTGCGGTGTAATGGCTAACGTATTTAGTTATCGTGCTGGAGGTTTCGGGTTCGATTCCCAGGGGGGGGGGGGTCAAATAAATATAATTGATTTTTTCACTCTAATATTTATTCAATTTTACTCTGGACCTGAAGCGGAGGGCTGATCACCTTGCCTTTACGTAAGCAACGATCAAGATAACACTGCGTCGATACGATGTAGTTCCCTATGCACCATAGGGTGTGGATAAGGGATAAAAGAAGAAGAATATTAAATATAAAATACCATAGATACTCATACATTTTCCCTCCGAAAGATATGTATATCTTACGAGTTAGCATATTATTAATATGCAGCTACCGATTTTAATTTAGCCTCTTTTTCAATATAATAAATGATTAATGTTTAATCAACTTAAAGCACAGCAGAAGGAATAAGAAATTTTAACGAGTGTGCTCCGGATTGGCGCGGGGGAGGGGAGGGGTGGGGTGCCCACCCTCCAATCTGGATCGAGCTTGTTAAAAAATTACGAAGATCTTGCAAGTCGGAAATCTTATTTTCATCATTATCTGCAACCGTTCTAGCGAGAGGAATTGCCAGACGCAAAAAACTCCAAATGGCACTCGATTTTCAACTCTTTCCGATCGGACTCCAATAAATTGGTTGTTTGGTTCTATTCTTTATACTATATATTTTTAAAAATGTAAAAAGCTTTAACGGTAGGTATGTTAAAATAGTTTCATAGAAATCTATTCCTATAATAGTTTTGACTAAGGCTTATCTTTCAAAGCGATATTCCATTCGTAGTTTTTTTTAAAATGGGAATTGTATTTATTAACTTAATAAAGTAAAACTTCTTTATTTTATTTTATTATTTATTTTATTTGTTCGGGAATTGTACAGCTTACATATGAAAAAATTTATATAACAAACAATAGTTACATTAACAATAATAAACATTACATTACATTAACAAAAATAGTTACGTTAAAAAAAGCCAATTAAACAATGCCACATTTATGTTATAAAACTGTTAAAAAACAATCAGAGATTAAAAAAAGGGTATGATATAAAATAATTGATTTAGCAGGAAGGAGAAGAAGAAGAAGAAGATATTTGTATTTATAATTTATGTGTATTTATATTTGAAGCAATAACTTTGTGATTTCCCATTTTTTATTTATTTATTTATTTGAACTTTTTGTACAATATGTGTGTACATTGGCAGGCTTATTGCTATATGTAACTTTGTTTTAAAATCACTATAATCATATATATTTATAGTGATTTTAAAACAAAGTTACATTTTAATTATAAAACTACTTTGTTATTAACCACTTTTTATTAGTACTTTTCTCCAACTGGTTTTGACAAGAACCTTGTCATCATCACTACATGGTTAACCCTGATGATGAAGGTCTTGTCGAAACCGGTTGGAGAAAAGTACCAATTAAAAGTGGTTAAAAACAAAGTAGTTTTATTTTATTAAGTTTAGAAAATGTGCAATATGGTATCTGCGAAAAACATTCAAGAAAAAAGTTGCATTATTGACATTTCTTATTATTTACAAGGTTTATATATTAGATCTTTTAGTGGATTTTTGCTTCTTCCAGCTAAAAACATGTTTAATTTTTATCTAAATAGTACAGAAAACCATAATTAAAGTCATCTTGAAAAAAAAAACATATTTCCAACAAAATTATTATTTAAAAAATTTCAAGTCCCAAATATAGAATCCATTTATAAAAAAACCGCAGTTTTTCAAATACTAAAGGGTGACAACTATTTAAATTTAACAAAGAATTTATCATCGAGATTCTCAAACGATTTTTCTATTCCAAAATGCAACACCAAGCAATTTCAGCAAAACTTCAAATATTTGGCAATCAAACATTTCAATAAACTCCCTAAAGAAATAAAAAAAATAGATGATATAAAAATCCTCAAGAAAAAAATTAAAGCTCTATACATTTAAATCTTTAAAAAAATATATTAAAAAAACTATTATATCTTTTATTATATAACATTAAACCACGAGTGTAAGTCCCTTTCCAAGCACAAGAGCACAGACTCTTTTATGGAGAGGCACAGCGAATCGAAATATAAAAGTTCTACATATGTATAAATGATTCAAATGTTATTATGTTATAAATAAAAATGTAAATATATTAAATGAATAAAAAAAATAAAAAAAAAAATCTGTGTTGGGAACAGGAAGGATAAACTAGTGTGGGCCAATCAGGAACTTCTCAGCATTTGCTCATAGTTGGGAGGAAACCACGTAAAACTACTCAGGAGAAGCCGGACTATTGACTGTCGTCAACAGGCCTTCCGTTCCACTAGAAGAGGGTTCGGTATTTCGTGTCCTACCTTGGTTTATAGTTTCTTTTCGCGGGTAACAAACTGTGTGATGATTGATTTGCTTCTATAAAATTTTAATTTAAATTTTTTAAATTATTTATTCAATACCTAAATAATTTTTTTTTTTTTTTTCATAAACCGCAATTTGATTTTTTTTTCTTATTTTTCTCAAAAGTTTCAGTAATCCGAACGACTCACTGCACAATTAACACTTGTATAATAGCACTTAATGAGTTATATTTCATTACACACGACTAGTTTCGAAAACTACAGATGTTTTCATCTATATACAGGTGAAAAGCACAACTTTTATTCGAATTAGCGAGCTGGCACTATATATATAGATAAATCTTGTTTTCTTTGTGGAAATGCTCAAAAATCGCAATTACAGATTGACTAGGGAGGCATTTTTACCAGTCCAGTAATAACGGTTCGTATTCAAGACGGATAACAATTGCGCTAAAATAAGAACTGAACCGGAGTTAATAAAATATCTTCAGCATCTGGGAGCTCTGATAAGCGGAAGTGATTTCTTGGCGATTTATAATCTGCCCCCTCCCCCTCCCGCCTGCCGTAGTGCCTTCGGCACAGGAAGTTGAATACAAACGACCGAATTAAAACCGGAAACTCCGGTTTCTGGCGGCAAAGTACGTTTGAAGCACCGAATCGAAGGCTTTTGTGGAAGTTAACCGATTGGCGAAGCCGCTGAGTATCGGGGCTGCAAATTGATTTGAAAGCATGATTAAGTTACTAAGCGGATAGTAGTGAGTGGTATCCGGAAACAGTTTTACAGTAGAAACCCTCTAATCTGTCACCTTTCGTACTGGGATCCGAATTTATCAGAAAATACAAAAAAATATGGAAAAAACAATAATCTCTGAACTCCGAAATTGCTCTATGAATTATTTTTGACATCTCATCAAATATGAAAAAGAATATGGAAGTGACATCATTTCAAATACCGCTTACAACAAAACTATTTTTTATGTATAACAAAAGTTTGATATTCATATAATATATTTAATTATAAGACCATTACATTTAAATATTTTTTTTACATCTCAACAATGATGAAGAACAATATGGAAGTCTGGGCATTTACGGGGCTGACGACCGTCATAGACTGGTTTAAGTGATCACTTTACACACGTGTAACATTCACCAATTCTACCCATTATTGACAACCACACTATTTTTTGGACACACTCAAAATACTCTATGAATTGTTACATTTTTGACATCTCAAACATAGAAGAATAAGAAAGTCTGGCCGTTTACTGGGCTAACGATCGTCATAGGCTTGGTTAAGTGATCATTTTACATGTTTTTTTTTTAAGAGATATATTTGTTTTTTTTTCTATTTACAAAAATACTTCAATTTCATATTATTTCTGTGGGCCTAAGCAGCTCATTACTAGATATACGAGTAGGTATCAAATTGTGGTAGAGTGGGTTCGAACCGAAAAACTCTGACTCGATAGTCCGCGACACTAACCACGGGACCACAACCCGACACGGTAACATTTACCATTTCTACTCATGATTGACAGCAACACTTGTAAAATTTCCTTTGTTGGTCAAAACAAAAACGAAAAAAAGGGAAATTAAAAACTTTATAAAATTAATTTACCTTGTTTTCACCACTTTTTTACTAAAACAATTTAACCTACCGGTTTCGACAAGAACCTTGTCATTATCATGGTTTATTTTAATGTTTTTAATGATTTTAAATTAAAATAAACCCTGACGATGACAACGTTCTTGTCGAAACCGGTAGGTTCAATTGTATTTATAAAAAAAGTGGCGAAAACAAAGTTAATTAATTTTATAAAGTTTATAAAATGTGCCTTAAAGTATCTGCGGAAAACTTTCAAGAAAGGGAAATTATGTTTTCAGGCGGATCTCAAGTATGTGAATTTAATCCGGGATTGGGACCTTGCATACAAATTAAAATAGTCTTTCTCAGTATTAAAGCTGCTTCCCCTTTTCCAACATAGATGGCTGTTGTGGACTCACATGCACTGTGTCACAAGATGGGCCGATGACATTGTCTCCGTCGCGGGTAGTAGGTGGATTGAAAAAGCCCAAACAAGAGAAGGAGGATTTCAATTATTATATTACATGGTTTCAAAATATTTATTTATTTTCAAATTTACCCTTTATGGCCGCAATTTATACAGAGATTTACTGTTATAATTATACAAACATATTCGTATGTTTAAGGTTTCAATATCCAACAGTGAAGAAACGGCTGACGATTCTTCGTTTCCTTCGAATTTTTCGAATTCCTTCAAAAGATTGGCTATGTTTCTTCATGGTTAAAATACAGCGATGGATCATTTTCAGACGGGAGGAATATCTAATTTAACATACTCAACCTATAAAGGATTATATTAGACTCGTTTTGTGTTTATAACAGCCGATAAAATCAATATTTTCATTAATCATTTTCTTTTGGAAAATTCGCCTTCGTAAAAGCGTTGTTTTCGTAAGTTGGTAATGAGTGACGTCACAGAAACGTTTGCTAAATTATTGGCGGCTCTATTTGTTGATGTCTATGGTCCACCCTAACATATTGGTCCTCATATTTGTATAACACAAATGGTATTGTAGTGGTAAACAAACAATCCACACTACTACTATTACAGCTCTATAAACCATAGACAATAAATCACATGACGTCATAAAACGTTCGATGACTGAAATTTGATGACGTATGCGGACGCACGTTTTCCGTTTTATTCAAATACCTAAAGTTTAAACCTTAATATCTCCGAAACTTGCCAGCAAAAAGAATGTTACCGATAGTCTTGTGATTTTTCATATTAATTTATTAGCCAATAATAACATATCGTGAAATTTATCCATTAGTTATATTGAAGACTACATCAGTTGGAGAATAATTAATACATTATGCATTCTATTTGATTTCCAACTAACGTCATATCTATCAATATTGGGTTTCCCGCTTAGCGTTTGGCTGATAACCCAACTTCCTATTGCCGATATCCGTTCTATTAATTTCATAATGAGTTCGACGTTGCCTTTATTGCCCCTATTAAGTTCCCGCGAGAAAGCTCCAAGTTGCCTCGTCAAAGACGTGCCGTGTTGAGTGTAAGCTCGCTAACGTAAAGACAGCCCTAAATATTCTAGGAAGTTATGCCTTGATTCGAAGCACATTTGCTCCCCAATGTCGAGGCATATTAGATATTCCAATGATCGAAATTATATAGTAAAGGAGCGTGTTCTATTATAATTTCATTGCTTTAGTGATGGGAACGTCGAATTGGCTCGTAGTTCATTTATTGTTTTGGCGTTAACTTTGTGGGATAACTACTACTATTACTACCATCACGCTGTTTCACTGCAGGAGTAGGTAGATAGGATTAAACGCCACACGTTTTTGATCTGACATATGCATCTAGTCATACATCTAGTGCTCTCGGAAAAAAAACACGTGTTTAATGCATCCCTACGACCATGTTAATACAGTGAATACAATAGACAATAGCGACCCAAAAACATGCGCTTACTCTAACTTCTATTTGTGCAATTTATTATTCAAACTTCATGAAAAATATCCTTGCAGTAAAAAAACACATAACATTATTAAAGTTTATGGAGTACAGGGGCAATTTTAAAACCCCAAATCACGCCAGCTCGCATCTACTATGTTGAGAAAGTTGGGGCTTGTGCGCCCGCGTACCTTGCTGCCGTCATGGAGTACCTAGCTGCCAAGGTGTTGGAAATGCCCATCAATGCCTCCAGTGCCAACAAGAAGACCAGCACTACCCCGCCATCTGCAGTTGAATATCCACAATGACGGGACCTTAAAAAGCTGTTCTCCGGCCCACATCTTGGTCATGCTCCAGCCCAAGAAGACCGAGAAGAAAGCGCAACAATACGGCGGCTCCACTTTCCTGCCTTCAGACTCAGCCGATTGACGACGTTTTTCATTAAATTATTTCTTTTAATTGTCTCTCATTATCATTTTCATATCATAATCCATACCTGTATAAGCGCCCTTGAGGTACTTTTTTACGAAAATGGGGCTGTATAAATCATGCAAAATTATTATTATTATTTATACATGCCCTTCAATTACGTAGACTTTTGACACCACTAGATTTAAGGTTATACTCGCTTAGCATTCACCCTCTACCTATGACTGTAGCGTGGTTACAATACTCAAATCATGATTTTATTCTTTTATAGATATCTTCTTTCACATATGAGTTCTCGGCACCATATTTTTATTTATTTTTATTTTATTTTATTTATTCGGGAATTGTACAGCTTACATATAAAAAAATTATATAAAACAATAGTTACATTAACAACAATAAACATTACATAACATTGACAAAAAATAGTTACGTTAATAAAAAAAAGCCAATTTAACAATTCCACATTTATGTTATAAAACTATTAAAAAACATTCAGAGATTAAACAAAAAACAAAAAAACAAAAAAAAGGGTTTTATATAAAATAATGGATTTAGCAGGAAGGAGAAGGAAAGGAGAGGAATTAATAAGGGTGGTTAAAGGATTTTAAAATTTATATGGTTAAGTTGAAATTTTTATTATCTAGTTATCTCTGCTAAGAGACCTTAATGAAACGTATGTAAGATTCATCCCAAATTATTTAACATACAAGGAGACGCCTAAATATATGATTTTTAAAAAAAAACTCATATTTTTCCCTGTTATTTCACTCGCAATATTTTGAGTGTGTCCAAACCTTTGTTCACATTCATAAGTAATTCAATCATTAGGTAGTCATATTCCAATGTGTCTTTGGTCAATATAAATTTAATAACGTATTATTAAGGTATTATCTGAGTATGGGGTAATGAGTAAACTGAACCAATGCATTTTAACATGTATAAAGATAGCACTGCATGCGTTAAGGTAAGTGGTTTATTTTTATTCTGGTTTAATATCTCTAAAGGTGTTTACAGGGATGTGTAATGTCACATTCGTTATTTACACACGAACAATTGCATGATATATATTTATATCGTAGTCATACAGGAAAAAGTGACCAAGTACATTTTTTAGAAAAAGGTGATCATTGACCATTTGATATCTTACTAGCTTAATATTGCCCCCAAAAAATACCCAAATGATTTTAAACTTGCAAGACTTGTTAAAAATAATGAACTGCATTGATGTTTATTTTCTTGCCAAGTTAAATGGCCCTCCTGAACATTAAACGTTTTGGTAGTTGGTCACTTTCTCCTGTACGACTATAAATATATATATATATATATATATATATATATAATATATATATATATATATATATATATATATATATATATATATATATATATATATATGTATATATATATATATATATATATATATATATATATATATATTTATATATATATATAAATATATATAAATATATATATACATATATATATATATATATATATATATATATATATATATATATATATATAAATATATATATATATATATATATATATATATATATATATATATATATATATATAATATATATATATATATATATATATATATATATATATATATACATATATATTTATATATATATATATATATATATATATATATATATATATATATATATATATATATATATAATATATATATATATATATATATATATATATATATATATATATATATATATATATATAATATAATATATATATAATATATATATATATATATATATATATATATATATATATATATATATATATATATATATATATATATATATATATATATATATATATATATATATATATATATATATATATATATATATATATATATATATATATATATATATATATATATATATATATATATATATATAGTTCATAAGTATTATTGATTGAAGATTTTTTTGATATTTTTTAAATACATTTATGGTCTAACGATGAACTTATGAAAAATACTAGAGTATATTTAACAGTATACTTTTGTCCCGATTATGAAATAGTCACACTTGGGTATCAATTATGCAATAGTTTCATATTTACATTACTTTGAATAAAATATTCTGCAACCACCTTTTTCGATGGGAGATTTCTTGTATGGATGTATGTACACACATATACAAGGATAAGTACCTTAATAAGTTTTCACACATTAAGGAAATAATATCTCATTATTACTAATAGACTTTCTGTTGTAAAACTGCTTAGGAATTAGATCAGTGAAAAGTTTGTCTTGAAGTCATCCCCCCCAGGCCTGCGTCCTAATTTGGCAGGGAAAACTCACACCCACCCCGGCCTAGGGGCGTTCAGGATAGCGCACAAGCCCACATTGTTTTTGCCATTATGAAGGTATTTTTTTTAAAATGAAACGAAAATTTTCTTTAAAATTATGCTGCAGGGGTCACTAATTTGCGTTTAAATCGGTCTGAAGTATATTTTGGTGTTTTGCATATTTAGAAATTTTTATTTTTATTAAAACTCTTATTCAAATTAATACTTTTAAAAGTTTGTTTATGTAAGTATGTAGGTACACCTCATACTGAAGTGTTAAAGCACGTTTATTAATTTATTTATTGATCTGGCGTTTAATTTGTAGAACTCCATTTTAATTCATGTATTAATTGTTAAATTAAATACAGATTTTATGAGTCTACTAAGTTGTATTATATGGTTAAATTTTCACAATATTAATTTTTATGTGTTTTTTTAAACAATAAAATACAACTTAGTAGCCTCATAAAATCAGTGTTTAATTCAACAATTAAAACGTATATTAATTACAAATACGGTCTCTGGTTTTATTCTTAATGGGTTTGATAATTTAGCATCTGGCAAGAGTTTACGAGATAGAATAAGGAACACCAGGATAAGAGAAACATGCGAGATCGAAGATGTCGTTAGGTGGGGAATGCAACGAAGAAGACAATGGTTTGCGCATGTGAAGAGAATGGAACCATCAAGACTCCCCCCACAACCATCAAGACTCCCCCCACATCGCATTGCTCGGCCAACCCCAAGGTAGTTGACTCCCGGGCACACCACCCAAGAAATAGTTTGACAGCTGGTAAATCGTCACTGTAAGAGGCTAATCTCTCTTTAAAAGAGGCCACAAGGCTTACACAAAGAAAAAAAGAAAAAAATAATAATTACATAACATTTTTTAAGCATTGTTTGTTATTCGCTTAGTGAATATTATAACCGCACGATTGGTAAATTATTATTTATTATAATAAAAAATATTAACACTTATACGAACCCCAATGGTGCATAGGGCACTACATCATATAAACGCATTGATCGTTAACACATGAAAGAAAGGTGATCAGCCCTCCGCTTCAGGTACCAGTCCAGGATAATATTAAATAAATATTGAATAGTGAAAAATCACTTTTATTTATTTGACGCTCCCCTGGGGATCGAACCCAGGACATCCAGAATGATAGCCGAGCGTGCTGACCATTACACTATAGAGGCGGACTAAAACAATTACTTACCAGTCACCAGATACCTCTCAGGAAATAATACTAAACCGAGTTCGTCATGTATTGGAAACGGTAAAATTTACACAATGAATATAATAGAAAATATAAATTGAATATTGAAAACGGTTCAATTTAATTTACATAAAAGTATCTACGTTTTGCTTTGTACCTGAAAAGAGAGCTTATGGGGAGATCTTTGAGATATTAGTTTTCTCCTCCACTGCCTTAAGGCTTTCACGGATATCCGGGATTAACTGATGAATCGATGACATTTTGATTCATTGATAATACCCGTAAAGCATCAAAATTTCCAGTTCAACAAATATTCAAGATTTTTTATATGTTTTAATATCTCTCACAAAAAGGAGGAATTAAATTTGTAATTATTCATTTACGCCTTGTTGATTCAGCGGCGTTATTAAATCTTTCTCGAATATATATGATTTATAGTTCAAACCAATGGAAGAAAAACGAGGATTTTTAAAAAGATTTTTAGATTATCATATTAATTAACCATTTTTATTCTGAGGGGCATTACAATGTAGTAATTATAAACATATTTTTTCAATAAAGTTTTCGACTTCGAATTATAAATGTATTTATAAAATAGTATAAAAATGTTCATTTTGCCAAAATTAATTGAGGTACTAGTATTTAAAGTAAAAGATTTTTATTCTCTTACTAGCTATACCTAGCTATGCGTTGCTACGACTCAGTCTGTTTAAATAGAAAAAAAAAAAAAAAAAAAAAGATATGGTGCCAAGAGCTCACATGTGAAAGAATGTGTCAATTGAAAAATAGATATAACGTTCGAAAATTGATGAGTGTGGCTGTCAATTATGGGTAGAATAGTGAATTTAAAACGTATATAAAGCAATCTTAAACCAGCCTACGATAGGTCGTAAGCCCTGTAAATGCCCAGACGTCCATATTATTCTTCTTTACTATATGTAATGAAGATATCAATAAAAAAGTATTCAATATATATATGTATATTTTAATTTCACACATCTTTTCCACAGATTCCACAATTCAAGAATTAAAGAAAAAAAATGGAGACCAAATAATGTAATATTTGTGGCATCCACATTATACTTTATTGAAGTTGAGATATTAATTTAAATATAACTCCTAAATGGAAAAACCCAGGTCTGTGAACAATAATTTGGGCACATAAAAAAAATGATGAACGAAAAATTCTTGTAAACGTTCATTTTATAAACAAATACATTAGAATATACTAGATAAATATGGTAAAGAGCGTTGGTACAAAGAAACACCCTACCGCGATATAACAAATGTCGCCCTTAAGCTTATAAATTATTTTTTCAGTGAATAATTGATATATGAAACACGAGTGACACAACAGGACAGAAAAACGATAATTCAAAAATTTATTTCAGCATTTTCTCGAATTTTCCGGCAGGCGAAATATTGCGTAAAACCAAAATTGAAGTAACGTCACATTTACCAACGCAGCCAGCGGATCGGCCCTCACCCCTTCCGCTGTCTGCTACCCTGGCTGTGTGTCCCTCCCCGCGTAATTTGAAAAACATTCAAATAATAAGATTATCCCCGCTAAAAAGGAGGGCAATTTTTTCGAGCTGGTAATTAACATAGCTGGAAGACGGTTCTTACCCCCAAACTTCTAATTCAGCTGTTCTCAACCGGTACTCCGCGGATCACTGGAGACCCGAGAGCTTGTTAGATGAGAATTGCATTTATTATTTACCTTGCTTATTTTGTTACCACGCTCGAGTATCGTTCTGGAGGTCCCTGGTTCGATTCTCAGGACGTCAAATAAATACAAAGTGATTTTTTCACTCTAATATTTATTCAATATTACTCTGGACTGGTACCTAAAGCAGAGGGCTGATCACCTTTCCTTTATGTGTTAACGATTAAGATAACACTGCGTTTATATGATGTAGTGCCCTATGCACCATTGGGATGCGGATAAGGGTTTGAATGAATAATTCAAAAATGAATTATGCACAAGGCTTAAAGATCGTTACGTGGATTTTTGTTTCATCTAACTAAATGAATGTGGTTTTATTTGAATATGTGTTGGGAACAGGAGGAATAATTTAGTGTTGAGGAAGTTCAGCATTTTATGTCCCAGCTTCGTTTATGATACCAATGTCCTTCACTATTTTCATCATGTATGAAACCACCTTTCGTGATCGTTCCTTATGAACTATCATGGATCAGTTGTCGGATAGGTCCTCACCCAGGCTTCTGCGACGCGCCTCCAGCTGCTGTCTTTGAATGCTGAAAAGAGGGAAAAGCATCAACAGGTGAAGGATGTATTGAGGTGTCTCATCATCACACGTACAGCTGTCGATCTCGGAGATGTTGAAATGTCCGCGAGCTTGTTCCAAGTGCTCCGCGAAATTATGAAAACTAAAATGTAATGTTGGCTCATTTACTGTGCGATTTGAGTTGCAAATATAATGGATAGATGGCAGCACCCGCGCAAAGTGAAGTTGTGTGCGCTCATTTCACAACAGCGGTCAAGATATCTTTGATTCTATATCATCATACTTAGCATAATTGAAAATATCACGGGAGTTATGTATGCAGCAATTTTTACAGACGGTGTCTATGGTAACACTAACAAACATTTTGCTCTGTCAATGGTAGGTTCATTGAAATGATTTGAGAACCTTGATTTGTGAACCTTGACTTAGCAATTTGGATGAAGAAATGTAAGTAAAGTAGCTACAAAGCTACATCAAATAAGCTACCTAATATAGTTAAAGTTTGTAAAAGCCGATTAGCTTAGGTGTCACATTAAATAAATTTCGGCGCAAAAAGTTTCATTGGAAATGTATTTTTTAATTAATGTAATTTTTAACTCGTCCGTAATGAAATAATCTTAGTTTTATTTTTATATTTTTTAGACGTTTAATTTTTGTGTACCGCGAGTTTTCCTTATGATCAAAAGTGTTCAAGACTTTAAAAAGGTTCAAAACCACTGTTCTAATTCGTAATTTTCTCTCGATTTTCCTTCCCTTATTTTTTGTCCCGTCCTCGGCCTCTTCCTGTTTTTTCTTCTCTCTCTTTGTCAGTGAGAAATTGGCCGATTGTTCCGCGATATTCTTTCTACAATTTCACGGTCACGCGGGAGTTGAATGTAATTAAAAATAACTTATTATAGTGTCTGCTTCAGGAATTTTCCCTACAGATCTTTATGTATCATTGATTAACCTTTGGAAAGCAGAGAACGCAAATTTCGCCTGACAGTAACAGACATTTTGTCATCTGAAATTTGTACATTTACTCGTTTTTACATTATGGCTACACAGGCTTTTTATAAAGTGTATACATAAACGTAATACACCCATCTTTACTCACATACACACATATGATTGACAATCATTCTTACATTTTTAAGTTTAATAAATATTTAAATTTTGTAAGAAATAAAAATTTCACATGTATTTCAAATTTCTCGGAACACGTTTAAAAATAGATTTTAAAAAATAGTGAAAAAAAACTTAAAATAATCAAGAGGTTTTATTTATGGTAAAAAGATATTATCACCAAGTGACATGAAACCACAAAAATTGACAAATACTTTTATTATTATTTTTATTTTTATTTATTTATTTAATTAGCTTATATTACACTTATATAAACTATTATTTACACTTAATTCAAACCCTTATACATTAACCAATTTTGTGACTCTGTTTTTTTCAACAATGGCAGTCTTATTTTATCCTTATTTCTAATAATATGTTCATGATAATTTTTGTTTAACACTATTTAATCCTTAAAATTCTTGTTAAACTTGAAAGTGGCCAGGAGTTAAGGAATCATCGGTGAGCATTTACAGGGAGATGTATGCATGTGAAAGAGGTGAAAATTGTTTGCAAAAGACAGATTAGTGTCGCATTCTATTCTGTCTGCTTACCCCTGCGGAAAAGTGACTTTGTGGTTAGTTAGTTGGTGTTTTATTTAAAAAAAAAACATATTTTCATATGAATGTACGGAAATTAATTACACCATAATAATTTATGACCGAATGTAAGTTGAGAATCGAATTTTTGAGCGTATAAATGTGATGTATTGATAAGAAGAATTCATACTATTCATACACATTGTACATATGCATATGTATATTCAAATAATACTTCCAAAATTGATGAATCATTAGTTTTCATCAGCAAACGTAAGTCCCTTGACTTTTAGTTTTACAAACAACACAACGAAATAAGAAAAATAAGAGTTTAGGGGTTGGTAATCCACGCACCCTAAGGGTGGTAATTGTAATAAGGTTTACGGAAATTGTAGTAATATTACACGGCGATAATTGTGCAAAGCAGGGTAAGAAGTTTCGCAGGCTCCAAAATTCAACCCCCTATATTTCAAATTAAATTATCTAGGTAATGTAATTCTCAAATTGTATGGTGAATTTGGCAGAATACATAACTTGTGCGTAATTTGATATAAATGTTTCTGTTTTCGAGGCACTGAATTTTTTCGGGGGATTATATTCGAGTTTCATGGATGTATAAAAAAATACAGAGATTATGAAGGAAGTCCTAGGGTGTAATCCTGCATAAGCACGCCCTTATATTTTGAAGGAAGAATTATATTTTGGAGGTGTATTTTGATTATGATATTTATTATTTTGTTAAATATTTTTTTCTGCATTATATTTTTTGTAACATGCATTGATTTTCAATTAAATTTTTGCTTAGTAAAAAATAATATTGAAACCTTTTATGACACGTATTCAATGTATTTAATATCATTATTGTACACCATATGTACAACTTGGCCCAAATTAACTAACTAAACTAAGTAAATCTAAGATTATATTTCTAATATTGTACCTCCAGAATATGATTTTTAATTTAAGTTTTAGTTGGTAAACACCACAATTTCTTAAAACCTATATTGACTCATCATTTTTAAACACTGTATGCTAAGAGGGGTCTCATACTTCAACGTCAATTTAGACATAGCTGTATATATGGTGTTTAAAAATGGTACGAAATGCATCGAAACACCTGTCAATAGATCACTAATGTTTAATGTTAAAAAAAACCGGATAAATACAATTCGAAAAAAAAAAAGGTTTAATAGAATTAAAAACATCATTTCGTCGTAAAAGTGAAATAAATCGCATCGAATTTTTATTGTTTTTATTTCTCCTACTTTCACATTTCAGCATAATTCCTTTCGATTTCGGCTGAAAATGAAATTTGAATATTCATTTTAAAGGCCGAAAATACGACGAACCCTTTCCGTGACGGGAGACATGGCGTATCACAAAATGGCGACATGAAAAACGAGTTAGGTATCTAATCTTTCAGCAAACTTTAATCTCGAAACACGATCATATAACAGGCCATGCTTTGCGCCGGATTCACAACACGCACATTTATTTATTTTATTACGAAAAAATGCATGAACTCTATGTTATTCCAAAAAAAACTGTCTTTGTTTTTTTATGTATTAATTTAAATCAAACACAGATTTTTGAGTCTACTAAGTTGTATTTTATTAACAAAAACACATAAAAATTATATTGTGACATTTGTTTCGCCTTGTTAGAGCATTATCAAACGAATGTTTGATAATGCCCTAACAAGACGAAACAATTGTCACAATATAATTTTTATTTGTTTTTGTTAATAAAATACAACTTAGTGAACTCAAAAAATCTGTGTTTGATTTAAATTAATACATAAATTAAAATGGAGTTCTACAAATTAAAAGCCAAATCAATAAATAAAACTGTCTTTGTCTTTAAACATCAACTTTTCCATTTGCACAATTTTTATTTTTCATTTTAGTATACTGTTATTTTTTAGTATCTTTTAAAACATATTACCAACATAAGAAAAACATATTATGTATGTATAATACTATCGATGAGTAATTTCCATTACTCATTTCAGGATTAAAAAAAATCTTTGTTATTCTAAAAAAAATGTCTTTGTCTTTTGAAACATCGACTTTAAACAAGCAAATTTGCACAATTATTATTTGAAAAAAATAGTACACCATTTTTATTTTTGGAAAAAACATATTTCATACATAAGTAATAAATATAAAATTCCCGATGAGTAATTTCCGTTACTAATTTTAGGATTTAAAAAAATTCAAATTCTTTAACCCACAGAATCTTTAAACATACACACTTACGCATTTTTTAAGCAACACCTAGGGCATTTACGGGGCTGACGACCGTCATAGGCTGGTTTAAGTGATCACTTTACACACGATAACATTCACCAATTCTAACCATTCTTGACAATTACACTACTCAAATTCTTGGAATTTCTATATATGTATATGAACCAATTTTGAAACATTATTCTTGAATCACTAGAATTTCACTAGAGACATCTAGTGGTGAGATGAAAATTTAATATCGCATGTTGTAATTTGTTATTATGTGTATGAGAAACAGAAATTAATAAATAAGTAAAATAAATATTATATTTTCGTATTATTTTTTGACAACTCATCAAAGATGAAATCGAATATGGAAGTCTGGGCATTTACGGGGCTGACGACAGTCATAGGCTGGTTGAAGTGATCACTTTACACACGTGTGACATTCACCAATTCTACCCATTATTGACAACCACACTACTCAAATTCTTGGAAGTTCTATATATATATGAACCAATTTTGAAACATTATTCTTGAATCAATAGAATTTCACAAAAGTCATCTAGTGGTGAGATGAAAAAAAAACTTTTTATTGAGCAGAAACTCTTTTGTTAGTATGTGATGTCCGAATCCTGGATTATAATCACACACACGAGAAAAGCCAGAAAATATCATTTTCATTTTTATTATTTAAACTTATAATTTGACCAGATAATTTATTTACAATATTTAAAAAAAATGTTGTAAATTATATTTTTCGTTTGATTTGACTTCAGCGTGATTGTGAACCCGACCTAAATTACAATTTTTCGTTGTTTATCGCACCTCAGCATTGATGAACGGAATGATATATGACCCTTAGGTTAGGAAAGGTAAGGAAAGTGTAGTTAGATTTATAATCAGGAGTTTCAGAGGGTCAGACAGATATTATCATCTACCGTTTTCAATTCGGGGTTATAATTACCCGAGTGCCTACCTGCCTGCCATAACACGTTCACTGGGTTAAATATACCGCGAAAAATTCTAATTCTTCCTTAAAATAGGTAATTCCTGTGTAAGTACGACCAGCTCACACTGCATTATTACTATTAAGTTTGCATAATAATATTTAAGGTTTTAAAGCTAGTAAAAGTACAGTGAGTCGGAACTCTACGACGTCTTCCTCTCATTATGTTAGACCGGCATGAAATATTAACCAATTTACCCCCAAGACACTGCGCGTTTCATGAATATACCGTAATTCTTTTGCTGCACTCTAAGCGGTTGTTATCATCCCTTACTTGAGTTACTTGTTTTAAAGTTTTATTTTTAAGAGGAGGTAGATACTTAGTTCTATAAAGATGATTTATTTTTTGTGCTGCTAAACGTCTCAAATAATGTCTGGGTTTCAAATTTAGCTATAATCAGAAAATATTATTCACACATTTTGAGTGTGTCCAAATACTTGTGCACAAATCTGGGTTCTCTCCCCTTAGCAGTTATTTTGCATTTAACAGATTGGTGAACAAGAATTTGGACACATTCAAATTGATGTAAATATAAATAACAATTAAATATAAACTATTATAATACAATTACAATTATAACAATTATGAACAATTATAAACTACATAAAAAATTAAATCATGTATTCGTGCATTTCCTAGTATGTAAAAATTATCCGAGGTTCAGAACTTCCATACAAATAAAAAGATCTCTGCTTTATAAGATCCTTCTCCATCCAACATAGATGGCTGTTGTGAACTCATATGTACTGTGCCATGAGATTGATCAATATTTCTAGTTCAAAAAATTAAAAATTTGAGCAGTGTGTTTGTCAATCATGGATACAATACGGCTGTCCAAACTCAAAACACAGTAAGGGATTTTTTTTTGTAGTTCGTTTTTTTTGCATTTTTGGACTAAGTAGATTCTATTTAGTCCAAAAATGCAAAAAAATGTACAAAAAAAAATGTTCCTTACTGTCTTTTAAGTTTGAACTGCAGAATAGTGAATGTTGTACGTGTGTAAAGTGTTCACTCAAACCAGTCTATGATAAGTCATAAGCCCTGTAAATACCCAGACTTCCATATGGATAATACTATTATTATGCTGTGTATAGATTGAATGCAGAAAAGACGAAAATTATTCTGCAAAGACAGATTTTCGTGGCGCTATTCTCTCTGCTTACCCCTGCGGAAAGTGACATGATAAATGTTCTACTAAATGTCACCAATTCTACCCATTATTGACAACCACACTTCTCAAATTCTTTGAAGTTCTATATACATGAACCAATTCTACGTTGTTCTTGAATCACTAGAATTTCACTAGAGACATCTATTGGTGAGATGTCAAAAAATAATATTAAAAATGACTCCTATAATAGAAGATAATCCAGATTTGTGAACAAGTAATTGGACACACTCAAAATGTTGCAATTTTTTTGTTTTTATTAAATTGATGACTTTTTGCATTTGCATCCTCCTGTTGGATGAGCCCCTAATAATATACAAATAAATCATACCCTCGCTGAAGTCATTACACCCCTTTTAGCCAATTATTCCAGGGTTGCCACATTTGCACCAGAGTGCAGTATTTCCAAACCGTCCTAACTGCTGTTGCGTCTAAATGCGGAGGCTCAATATGAAGTTAGTGCCCGGCGCGCGAACTGTGAACTACTGGTACGGTATGTGCGAACAGAAATTGGAAATCATGCAGCAGTATGTTTCTGTTATTGGCTGATTTGAATTTAACACCCACCTGGATTTAGCGGCCAGCCAACCGGGGGGCTGGATTTGTTTGCGAATATTGTATTTTCGAATCTGGAACGGAACATGTTCCATTTGAAAAACAGATCATTTTAATTTAAATAACATTTACTTATTTACATTTATTTACATATATATATATATATATATATATATATATATATATATATATATATATATATATATATATATATATATATATATATATAAAAATATATATTTATATATATATATATATATATATATATATATATATATATATATATATATATATATATATATATATATAAATGTATATAAATATTTATGTATTAAAATAAAATATTTATATATAATTAGGCACCTAAATTTTATAGCGACTAAGGTATTTTATCTGTTTTTGTAGTGTTCCGTGTCTGTCTGCTGTGCTGGTTGGGGTTGTGGAGGCGTCTGTGTGCCGCTCAACGTCGGGTAGGAAGGTAAGGTCGGTAGGTATTTATTTGGAAGGTATATTGACAGGGATATTGAAAGCTTTTAAATGTGAATTTACAGCAAAATCGCGATATGATTTTGTTTTACATTATCCATAAATTTCGCGATTTCGTTCTTTAAAAAAATTGCTTTGCTAGAGAAGGCCTGTCAGGAACCCTAGAAGCTTCTGTATCAGATCTGGGAATGTGGTGGGACAGCTTTCAATGAATCAGATTAAGTTAAGTTATGTGTGGTTAATTATTGGTTTTAATGGTTTAACTGAATCAGGTTAGGATAAAGAGGATGAGGCTAGATTTTGACTTTCTTACATGGTCTATTGTTACAAGGTCAAATATTAACCTGATTTCTGAATACGGGCATAAAAAAACACGATTTTTTTAAATAAGACGGGATGCGGCGATCAAAGTGTGACGGTTGCTGAAATAATTATCTAAGTGAAAAAAAACCTTCAATCCGTTCTTCGGTCCGCAAGTTTCCAGCTTTATATTTCTATTTTCCCCAGCATATGCTGGATGACCAGAGCTCGCCTGGGTTTTATTCAGATTAGACATTTGAAAGTATAATTCGGCATTGGTGCTTGAAAGTTTGCCGAGATGAATTCAATGAGGCGGACTCACTTGGAATGGCAGTATTTTTCCTACCCTCTGAGTTATATATTTTCATTATGGAAAAATAGTGATTTTAATAATTTTAAAAGGAAAAATCCCGTCCGTGTAGCTAGACAGCATGTTTTACTACATTTTCCATATTAATACGGCTGATTCTGGAGAATGAATATGAAATATAAAATTATAAAATGTATTTAAATTTAAAAAATAATCTAACATTAAAAAAATAGTAAATGTGGTGTGATTATTTTACTTATTACTTATTTTTTATATAAAAATGTTAATAATATTAGTATGTAACCACTCACCGAGATTTTTATGTCTACCGGTTTCGAGACGTACCCGTCTCTTTATCGGGACAATCACTACCACAGCATGCAAACAATACCACCCTTCACCACCATAGCACCATTCACACACTTAAAATTACACAAAATGTTTAACACATGCGATTTTTGGTCGACCCGAAGACCAACATGCACTTAAGGTTTCAGCACAAAAAATATGTGATTGGCATATTCGAAGAAGTTATTATTGTTTAGACATCGTTTGTTATATACTAATATTATATATGAAAAAAAGTAAAAATGATTTATCACAAAGTAAATGCTTTAAATATTAATAATATTGAGAATATCTCCCTTTTTCTTTGTTCAGACACTGGGTTATTCACGAATGAGAATACATCTATAAATAAACACAAATATATATTTTAATAAAAAATCTAAATTAAAATGACCCATTTTTCGGCAATCAGTTAATAATAATGCATATTTTTTAACATCACATGCTTAATCCCGTGAACTTCCTTTTAAGGGTAACATAACAGGTTTTGTATATAAAAATCATTTTAATCATTGTTGTATGCTATAATAAAACTCTCCCTATCATTCATTGTTCACTTTGTGTAATATCGCTTAAAGTGGTATCAAGTATTTAAATATTTAATACAATTGGATAAATTTATTTTCAATTTATCAATGAAAATGTTCATAGCATTTTTTAATTAAAAAAATGTTAGTACAAGTTTCCGTTGCCAATTGACATTATACTTTCATTAATTGATTCAGCAGTCGCTTTGTGGAAAAACCATTTTTAATTCAAGTTTTACTTAGTAAATACCACTATTTCTAGAAAGAGTGGTATTTACTACGTAAACATTAAATTAAAGATACAATCTTTTAAAATTACAGATAATTTGGGTTAATCTATTGTTAAAGAGTCCTTATTAAGTAAGTACTTATTCAAAAAAATACCTCATCAATGGTTTATATGAAAAAAATAAGGAATTAAAAAAAAATATATGCGTTTAAGACCACATTCTCACAAATCTGTATTTTTATCTGTTTTTCAAGGTTACATATTTAATTCACGGCTAAATATTGATCGAAAAATAATCCGCCTTTTCTGTGTCCCTAAAAATTTAACGAAATCGAGACAAATTATTCACGATAGTATTCTCATTATGAAACCAAATATAACATGTTTTCCAGAACAAATATTTTCATGTTAGATAAATGCAATTAAAAGTAACTTAATATTTATCAGATATGTCAATATGTCGCGTTTTGATGTAACGTGGATTATGTGATTTGAATGAATTATTTTAAACCGCTTTCTGATGCTCAGTTCAAGTTCCATTTCAGTAGCTGAAATACGTGATTTCAGATTTAATAATGAAATCCGTATGTAGCAAGATTTTCTATACATTATCAGTTGCACAAGTCTGTAACTCGATGTGGCTGAACAACATGTTAGACAATGTGGCTATTAGAATTAAAATCAACACCGCGAATTGTGTATTGGATATAATTGAAAAATATATTGGTCGCAGTCCGGAACACGATTTTACAGGGAATATCATTCAGGTCAAGATAGGCTACAGGACTATAACGACGCAAAGATATCTACTCAGAAAAATACACACCAACGGAAATATATCCGTCGTAACTCGGGACACTAAAAAGGAAATAAAAAAGCTCGCAGAATTCACCCATTCCTCCACAGCCAACGTCTTACTGATGGAAGAACCAAGTCAAATAGTTGCTGATATTCAAGCACTCAAAGCGCACAGCAGTTGGAATCCCAACTCAAAATTCTTCATCGTGATTGACACAGAGAATCTTGACATCACCGATTTCTCTTTGGTGTTCAATACCATGAGAAAAGAAAAGATCTTCGACGCTTACGTGATCCTCACAGACCCGGATGACAAACAGGTTCAATCTTATACGTGGTTACCTTACCATGGTCTTAATAATTGTGGAAAAAAGTGCGAAGAAGTCACCAAGCTGGACGTCTGCGTCGAAGGTATTTTACAAGAAATAAATCCAATACCGAAAAAGATCCCCGATCAGTTTCATAAATGCCCTCTGCGCCTGTTAGCTGTAATCAGCGAACCATATATTTTACCATCCGTATACCAAAATGTTAATTCACACAAAGCGAATAAAGGGATAGAGATTAAACTACTTCAATTAATAGCTCAAAAGTTGAATTTAACCCTACAAATCAGGCCGTATCATTCGTATGAGAGTGGCGAAATAAAGGATATTTTCAGTTTTTTGACTTCGGAGGAGATTGATTTGGTCGCTGGTAATTTATTACCTAAACTTTATTTGAAAGCCTATGGGAGCATGCATTACTTCTTACAGGACAAGATAACATGGTGTGTACCTCTTGCACAACCGTTACAATTCTGGGAAAATTGTAAATTCATTTTTTCCTATGGCGCATGGTTGCTCATCATATTCTCCGCTGTCTTCATCAGCGTAATATTCCAATATTTCGGATCTGGCTTTTCCAGAAGATCCTTAGTTTCATTTTTAACGATATTCATGGTCATCTGTTCGATGATGCTGGGAAATATTATGAGATTCAAGTCTAAAATTACGCTTTTGAGAACGGCTTTCGTTTCGTGGCTGGTGTTTTGTGTGGTAACAAACGTGCTTATTCAAAGCTCCATGCGGAGTGATTTTATACAGCCTCACACCAAAACCCAAATGAAAACTGAAAAGGTTCTCCGAGAGTCAGGGATTGATTACGGAGGCCATGTTCTCCATGCTATGGACATGAAAAGCAGAAATTATCCACAGGAGTTCTTAGCAAACTATCGCAACTGCAGCCCTATTGGACCTTGCGTGGAAAGACTCGCTCGAGGAGATTTTGCAATAATTGCGCCGCTCAGTTACATGATGTTCTATCAACAGCAACACTTGAAGAACGGTTCAAGAATCAAGATGCACTGTTTTGACGAAATTTATATGAGTTACACCCCTATTGTGTGGACATGGAAATATTTTCCTATATTAAATCAAATGTTGAACATCAGGACCCGAGTCTTCGAAAGTGGACTGCTGTTTTTATGGTATTCGGAAATCATCTTCCACGAATCGAAAGCATCCGACGAAGTTTATAAAAGATCAGCTTCGAAGCCGATAGACAGCAAGGAATTCCAAGAGATAGTGTTTATATTCTATATAATGCTTGGCGCTTGCCTTACTGTTTTTATTATTGAGGTACTGTATTTCAAAATATCACGGAAAATCAATTTGCGCATACCTTAAATTAGTTTTTTCAACTCACGTTTATAAAATATTATAATATTTAAGAATAAAAAGGGTTTGATTATAATGCAAGTTGCTTTAACAAGTCTGTTGTTGTTCACCGCTTTTAATTATTTTTTGGCACAACGATACATTCGCGTGTTTTTTTCTATATAAATTTCAAATCCTTGGTCTGAATCTGATTCTATTTTCATACACTCACCATATATATACTTTTAAAAAAATATGTATCTCATTAAAAGATTCATGAGTAACTTTGAGGTGATCTATCCATTTTTAAATTAAGTACTTGGTTAAAACCACTATTTATTAAAATCTGTCGTGACATGTACTTCATCATTTTCAAACACGGTATGTGGTATTTACTAAGTAAAACTTAGTAAATAAATATCATATATATAAATAATATATTTTAGTATCAAGTGTGGGGGGGGGGACCATGTTGTAGTGCAAGCCATTAGGTTACTTTTAAATGGTTGCAACTTTATAGGAATCTTTATAGAAAAAATATATATAAAGAGTTTTTCATAAATGGATATACTTACTCGGTAGATCTGAAAGAGATCGCATTATTCAGGTGAGTCACATTTAATTGAATGATATAAACAATTTTCATTTACATGATTCAATAAATAAGTATTGTAAAATGAGTCTTCTTAGTAAAATGAGTGAAACTTAGTGAGGGCACATTTTTCAAATTTATAATTATGTGTATAATGAAATAAAAATTAATAAATAAATATAGGAAATAAATACACAATTATTCTAATGAAAATAGTATTTTATTTCTACAAATTCTACATTGTTTACATGCGGAAAGCAAAAATTTCGTGATTCCTTTGTCTCCTGGTAATTATTGCATATACCAAAATTTCTACGAGGTATGCTATGGTACAAGACCCGTACCCAATGCCGAGGAATATAAATGCACCCAGCATATGAATCATCCCTAGGGGTACCATGTCACTCCGCTCCCCCGATACTGCAGCCTGTTTGTTTACTTCATTGTTCCATTTCCAAATCAGTCCATTTTCAGTTACGCTCCGAATTATCCTGTTGAATTTCAAAACAAAGGGATACCATTTGCGGTACAGAATAACGGCGCTGTACTTGTAGATGATGTTCGAACCGTCGAAACAGAAAACCATAGATTTGCCTTTTCCCAAATTCTGATCCTGGTACTTGACTTGCATTTTAGATCCGGCGATTGTATAACCTCGCCTGTTTCTCACTTCCTCGACGCAACTCTGAAATACGTCGCACAGCTCGAATCGTTTTTCTATAAACTCCTTAAACTCGAGATTAGTCGCTTCTCTTTGGAAATTCTCCAGAATATCGCGTTTACCGAGTACAAAGAGCTCTTCATTCATGATCTCCTCGACGGTTGATACCTGTTTGGTGAATTTCGGATGGATTAGAAAACTTCTCAGGAAGCTTTGATACGTGGTGTTGATGTTTATGCAAAACAGGAGCCAACTGAAGAGCAAAAGTCTAAACGATGTCCTCTGGGGGTTGAAGAGGGCGCCCCATCCGAGAACCATCCCCACAGTCATAAGGATAGATTTAGTCGGCCATTTTGTTGTGTTTGGAGATTCTTTGCGTTTCAACCAGTGGAAGATGGTGGATACAAGCAAAATGGCAGAAAAAGTCGTGATCCATGTCGACGGAGTAAAGATAGTAATAAGATTTGACCAGGTCAAAGCGGCTCCGGCCTTCGCGACACACCAGGTAACTTCATCCTGAATGTACGAACAAGACGAGTCGAAGAAGTGCCTGATTATCTTGTTCGTTCTGATATTTCCAACTATCGCGTCTACGTCTTCCAGTAAAAGCTTTTCATAAAGACCCGTGGCTGAGCCGTTTGAATGGATGTTTCCCAAGTCCTCCGTCTCATTTGAAAATCTTAAAATCAATGACATGTTTGTGATTTTTGTAATTATTTTGAGCAGATTGATTTCTATGCCAAAATCAAAATAGTATTCATCGTTGTAGATAGAATTGATGGCTTTGCTTTCTGGGGGCATGACGTAAGGTTCGCTTACAACGGTGTACACATTTAGAGGACACAATTTCATGTTTGGTAAAGAGACAATGTCAGTTGCGGTGCTGATTTCAATAGTATTTACGTTATTGGTACACTTGTCCAAAAGTTGGATTCTTTTGCAAATTTTTCCACAATCGTTCAAATCGTTGTACGGATTCCAAGTGTACGACTTTATTTCTTTAGTTTCCGGCAAATCTACGCAGATAATGCTTCTCAGCAACTTGTTTCTTCGGAATTCATTAATCATCTCCATTACCGAGCTCTCGACTTGACTTCTCTCTTTGATTCGTATATAGACCACAGCTTTGGCGTGGGGGTTCCAAGTCGGTAACTTGCGCAGCTGTTTGATATTCGCATCAAGTTCGCTCTGATCTTCCAGGATCATCAAATAATTTTTGGCCTTTTCAGGGAAATGCGACGCGTTTTTATGAAAAAAATGCGAGTCTTTGACCATGACTGAATACTTTTTGCCTTTGTTGATAGTTTCGAGAATGGTTTGTTGGATATTTGAACCATTAGAATTTAAATTGATTATCACGATGCTTCCTTTTAGTTTCTTCTTATCGACAAAATATTTGGTCGTTAGTTTAAGGACGCATTTAGCGATATTCAAAGAAGAATCGTCAGCGCTTGTCATTTTTGTCAGCATAACATCGAATCCACTTTTATCTTGACATCTGCTCAGTGCAGGTAGGGTTAGAAGGATAATGAGAGACAATTTCATATTTGGTTTGTGTTTTCGTCCAACTGTGAAATGTCGTTATACAGGTACTGATATATAAAATGGCTTATTCTGTTGCTCATATCTCCTTGCACCAGGTAGATTGGTTTTCAAGCTCTGAGGAAAACAACTGGCAGTATTTGACGAGTCCGCAATTCAGTAAGTTGCAACTGAAATGTTCTGAATCCTTGTGACAATTGAGCTGGCTGCAGTATCACACTAATTCGACAAAACCAACCTTTGGGTCGTCCCGGGGGTAAATTGAATTTCGTGTGCCGTGCTTTGGAGGAAGCCACCCCGGTGTATGAACATAGCCAGTTCAAATTGGGGGTAATATTGTATTCTCTTGCATTATTTGCAGTTAAACACATAATGCTCGCTATTTGAATAACTCAGAACTTTATATCACATGAGCGGCGCTTGATTTATTTCCTATTTTAATACAATTTTATATTTATTTCTTTAATGTTTAATGTATTATTGTTTTATTTTGTTGTCAATAAATGACAAGGTTTGATTATCATTTATAAAACTTTTTTTTAAAAACCACTTTTTTATCCATGTCAGAATACTAGGTATTTAAAGTACTACATAGATTATTATATTGTATTATTATATTGTAAGTGTTATTTTATAAAAGTAAACAGATCACGAACGAAAAAATAGAACACTTGTATAAGACCACTTTTGTGTTTATTAATTAACCACATGACTAGTTTTGAGAATTACAGATATTTTTATCAGCAGGTTAAAATGTAAACAGATTGTATTTTCACATGTTAATGAGAACCTCTATAGTTCTTGAAACTAGTGTTTATAATAACATACTCAAAAGTGGGCTTACACAAGTGATTTATTATTATTGTTATTTAAATCACGTTATTCCACGAAGTAAACGCTAAATCAATAAAAAATAAATTTATATTATTAATCATGCGTGATCCATTTATCTTTTTTTTAATAAAACACAACAATTGAAAAACTATTTACTTTGTCGTTTTTAATTCTTAAACTCGCGTTTTGGAAAAACGACACCAAACATTTGACTTCAAAGATAAACATATTTTTTTTAAATAATATAAGCATGACATATGAATGGCGTTTGTATTAATAATGCATATATAATGATAAATAATCGCATGCTAAGGTTATGCAAGGATTATTAAAACTGCATCAGTTTAATCACCAAAGCATGCACCTACCATTAATGCTAAATTAAGTCTAAAAAGCTTTCATTTTATCGTTCAGAGTAACCACAATTACTGAAAACGTATAGATTTATTAATGTATCACTAATCTCATTTTATTTTACATTTGCTATCATAGATTACTTTTACTGTCCTGTGCTTGAGGTAACAATTAATACAGGGCAATAATTATAATGTAAAAAAAAAGTGAAAAATCTCTTCCGTTTTAAAAGCCCCCGAAAATCAAATCCGGGGCTCCAAGCGGGGTATTTTTTTAAAAAGTATACAAATTCAATATCCTGCAATAAATTAGTGGTGGCACCCGCCTTGTGGCATGTTGCGCCATCTTGTTAAAACCACAGCTGTGTCACATCAATTCCATTCAACTTAGGTACGAAGAAGTCAGTTATTATAGTTCTGTAGCGTTCTCCACTGACCGTTACATTCTGGCCGGCATCGTCTTAAAAAAATATGGGCCAATGATTCCACCTGCCCATAAACCATACCAAACAGTGACTTTTGATGGATTTCGATGGATATATATTTTGATGGATATATATATATATATATATATATATATATATATATATATATATATATATATATATATAATTTTCGCCCTGGAGTCGCTCACTGACCGCCGAAGGGAACAGTCGCGTGCCGATACGCTCCGGGTTTCACCCGCGTTACGATTAGTACGGGTTTTACCCGTCATTACAGTGCTCTGTGTTTCCTGGAAATGTTTCGTTTTCGGTTTTAGTGACAGGGTATTACCCAGTGGTGTTTGTGTGTGTGCTGTGACTCAATTAGTATTTAGTATATAATAGTTAGTAAGTTGTGGAATGCGGGAAAATGCCCATAAATGGCCACGTTGAGGTTCGCCACCCAGCTGGCTGCTTTTCCCGTGGAGGCGCAAAGAAGAGGATAGCGCATGAATGCAGGATTGCTACGTGGAATGTAAGAGGACGTATGGATGAAAAAATGAATGAACTATGTGATGTAATGGAAAGTAAGTGTTTGGATTTGTTATGTGTGACTGAAAGCTGGAAAAAAGGTAGTGGATCGATGGAACGTGACGGCACTTTGATTCTCTGGTCTGGACTCCCGGAGTCAGATAGAGCTTGTCGGGGCGTCGCCGCGTTTCTATCACCCAGGATGGTAGAATGTATGAAAGAGTATGTGTTTGTCAACGCAAGACTCATGTTTGTCAGATTCAAAGTCGGGTTAACAGAGCTACTTGTTTTAATAGGATATGCCCCCGTCAACTCCGACAGCGAGTCTGAGAAGGATGAGTTTTGGTTGAATGTAATGAGTGTGATGAATGGAAAAATGAATAATGAAAAGGTAATTCTGGCCGGTGATCTAAATGGCTGGGTTGGTACAAGGAGAGACGGTTTTGAATCAGCGCTCGGTTTGTATGGAGATGCGAGAGTGAACGATAATGGGAAGAGATTGCTAGAGGTGTGTCTGGAATGGAATCTCTTTGTGTCAAATACTTTTTTTGAACACAAGGGAATCCATCAATATACTTGGGAGAGATGTGAAGAAAGGTCTATTATCGATTATGTCGTCATTGACTCTAGATTGAGATCCGCCACAGTAGACACAAGAGTGTTCAGGGGGGCCGAAATGGAAACAGATCACTTTTTGGTGGTTTCAAGAGTGATTCTGTTCCAAGGGTGGAGGGCCAAAACGAACAAGGTGGCGGCTCCTTCTAGAGTCAAAGTAGAAAAGCTACAGAATGATGACATAAGAGTTAAGTTTGAAACAGACGTATGCAACAGGTTGATTGCGGAAGATGTAAATGAACTTAGTATAAATGAAATGTGGGAACATCTGAAAGGTAGTGTGTGTGAATCCGCAAAGGTAGTGTGTGGTACAGCGGTACAAGGAAGGAAAAAAGGCGATGCGTGGTGGGATGATGATGTTAAAGATTTAGTGAAAGAGAAGAAGAATGCGTGGTTAAAGTGTTTGGCAGTGAGGAATAAAAGCTCCGCTGAGTATGAATCGGTTAAAAAAGTATACAAGGATTGTAAAATGAAAGTTAAGCAAGGGGTGAGTGAACGAAAACGTTTGTTGAGGAAGGATGAAGGAGTAAAAATGACAAAAAATTTCCAAGAAAATATAAAAATTTTTTGGAAAGAAGTCAAAAACTCCCGAAGTCTAAGCTTGAATGGATGTACGAAATCGATTGCAGCGAAAGACGGAAAAATGGTGACGAATGAAAAAGATATAAAAGAGAGATGGAAAGAGTATTTCGAGGAGGTGTATGAAACACATACGATTAATAACGTTAGTGACGTAAGTACATTTCCCCGAATATGTGTGAATGATGTTTCAAGAGAGATAAGTATGGAGGAAATTAAGAATGCCACTAAGTCTTTGAAAAATGGAAAGGCTCTAGGATTCGACAATTTTGCCGCAGAATACGTCAAGAATGGTGGCGAAATAGTTCTCACATGGTTGCATAGGCTCTTTAACCGTTATCTGGAGGAGAGTTATACTCCGGTGGATTGGAGAAGGGCAGTTATAATGCCTCTCTACAAGGGTAAAGGTTCTAGGGTGGAATGTGGGAACTATAGAGCAATCAGTCTATTGAGTGCTGTTGGCAAGATGTATGGTCGAATCCTCATTGAAAGAGTGAGAACCATAACAAAGGACAAAGTGTGGGATGTCCAGAGTGGATTTATGAATGGGAGAGGATGTACGGATCAAATTTTTGCCTTGCGCAACATTACTGAAAAGTTTTTGGCCAAAAACCAAAAGCTTTTCTGTGCTTTTGTGGATTTGCAGAAAGCGTATGACCGAGTTGATAGAACGAAGCTATGGAAGGTGTTATCTGAGTATGGGGTAAGCAGTAAACTTATCCAAGGCATAGCATCCTTGTACGAGGATAGCACTGCATGCATAAGGGTAAGTGGTTCATTTTCATCCTGGCTTAGCATCTCTAAAGGTGTTAAGCAGGGATGTGTAATGTCACCGTGGCTGTTTAACCTATACATGGATAATTGCATGAAAGAACTGAAAGATTTAAATGTTGGAGCCAGAATGAATAATTTGACTGTCTGTTGCCTTTTGTATGCTGACGATGCTGTTCTTCTTGCCGATAACAGAGAAGACCTGCAGGCGTTGGTGACAAAAGTGTATAATGTGTGCAAGGAAAGTGACTTATTGATGAATGTTAGCAAATCCAAGATTATGGTTTTTGAAAGAGAAGAATGCAGATCTGAATGTGAAATATTGGTAAACGGAGAGATTCTGGAACAGGTAGATGATTTCGTGTATTTGGGTAGTATGTTTTCTAGGGATGGAAAGATTGATAAAGATATAGAAAGGAGAGTGAATGCTGGGAACAAAGTGAACGGTGCACTGAAATCAGTTATAGCAAATAAAAACCTATCAGCGGAAGCTAAACTGGCAGTGCACAACGGAGTCCTGGTTCCAACTCTAATGTATGGAAGTGAAACATGGAGTTGGCAAAAGAAGGATGAAAGTAGACTGAATGCAGTCGAAATGCGATCTCTCAGAAGAATGTGTAACAAAACGATGTATGATAGATGTGCGAATAGTGAAATAAGGAAGGAATGCAAAGCTGAGATAAGCATTATCGATAAAATTAAGAAAGGTGTGTTGAGATGGTTTGGACATGTAGAACGAATGAGTGAGGAAAGAACGGTAAAACAAATTTATGAGGCGAATGTTAGCGGGAAAAGAAGCAGAGGAAGACCGAGAAAAACATGGCACGATCAGGTATGCCAAATACTTGAAAGTGGTCAGGTTAGGAGTCGTAACAATCGGCGCGTATGTATGAGGAGATGCATGAACGTGGAAGAGGCGAAGAATGTTTGCAAGGACAGAGTGGTGTGGCGCTCTATTCTCTCTGCCTACCCCTGCGGGGAAGCGGCGTGATGGTTAGTTAGTTAGTTAGTTTTTTATATAATTTTACAAACTTTTCAAATGTATTAAAGTTCCGAATTGTGACTAACAGTTGGTTCAGCAATTCGTGAGTAATAATTATGAAAAAAAATATGGTGAGACCATTACGGTGGACATTAATTTAGTCGAAGCACATTTTTTATTTCAATGTTGAAGCTTTTAACGCCATCTGTGTTCAGTCACATCATGCGATTACGATATAGGGTGAACATAACTCATGTTTGTTATGTTTTGTATGGTGTATGGTGTATGTGTTTGTTATGTGAATGTGGTGCGTAGTACTGTGATGTAATTGACAATGGAACGATAGAAATACATAAGATGTCATCAATGAACTTCATTCATTTAACCTTGCACAATGTGTTTTTTTTTTAAATTTACTTTTCATTTACTTTTCAGTATAGTATTTTGTCAGCCTTCGTAGTGTAATGGTCACTCTCAGCTACCTTTCTGGAGTTGCCGGGTTCGATTTCCAGGAGGGGGTCAGATAAAAAAAAGTAATTTATCACTCAAATATTTCTTTAATAGTACCCTGGAGCGGAAGGCTGATCACCTTCCCTTCATGTGTTAAGGATCAAGATAGCACTGCGTTTATACGATGCAGTACCCTATGCATCATTAGGGTGCGGATAAGGATTTTGAAGATATTTTTTTTACAGTATTATTTGATTGCTAATTTGTCTTTAAAAGTCATGTAATAAATGACGTGGCCGAATGATAAAATCTATTTCAAATCTACCCATTTACATTATTCAATTATGAATAGCTATTTAAACGAATTGTTGTTATTAAATGACTTTATGAATAGTGAAAGGAGGTTTTACAGGTTTATTAAATAGTATTCAAAATTTCTTTGACCAAATGATGTATATGTTATCATAAAAAATGGTAAAATATATTTATATATTTTTTAAAAATGTTAAGAAAAACTATTTAAAGAATATGCGACTTACTCATTCATTGTCATAAGTATTTTATGCAATTAGATGTGTGCACTTCTAGAGAAATGATTTCATCTGTAAGAGAGAGAGCTGATAGTCGATATATAGACTCTGGCATACTTCGTCGAAAGCGCGGCCGTCTATCTACCGACGATTATGTAGGTACAACATTTTGAGTGTGTCCAAATACTATAAATAATATAAGGGTTTCTGCTTGATAAAAAGCTTCTTTACATCCCACCAATAGATGTCTCTGGTGAAGTTCTAGTGATTCAAGAACAAGGTTTCTAAATTGGTTAATATATATATAGAACTTCCAAGAATTTGAGTAGTGAGGTTGTCAATAATGGGTAGAATTGGTGAATGTTATACGTGTGTAAAGTGATCACTTAAACCAGCCGATGACGGTCGTCAGCCCCGTAAATTCCCAGACTTCCATATTCTTCTTCATCTTTGATGAGATGTTAAAAAAAAAAAATATATTATGAAGGTATATTTTGGCTGAATTTCTGAAGTAAAGTTCCGATATCTCAATAATATTTGCAAACAAAAATAAATTTAAGTAATTTTTAATGAAAAAATAAACACATTTTTTCGTTAAAACCCCAAAAATCTCTACTTATTTTGAAATCGATCATTTACAAAAAATGTCTCCTGCAATTTTATCATACATATAAGAAAAAATCTATACACAAAAAAGGTTAAAAGGTTTAATAATAATAATAAAACCCTTATCCGCACCCCAATGGTGCAAAGGGAACTGTTTCATATAAACGCAGTGTTATCTTGATAGTTAACACATGAAGGAAAGGTGATCAGGATCAGCCCTCTACTTCAGGTACCAGTCCAGGGTAATATTGAATAAATATAAGAGTGTATTAAAATCACTTATACAGTATTTGTTTCACCCCCCCCCTGGGAATCGAACCCGGGACCTCCAGAACGGTAAATAATAAAACGGTATGATATTAAAACGTGAATATGCATCTCTAACAAATGTGGATTATAAAAATTCATTTGTTATTATGATTTTCTTTTACATATTTTTTACATATAAAATTGACCGTGAAAAAATGTTTACGCAATTGCCCACTTTATGTAAGTAGTCGTTATTCACATTATTTTTCAAGGAATGTTTTCATGTTCAATCGACAATTTCTATAAACTTGGTAGATTGTTCGGAGAACGTGCCCTACATAAAAAATTCAACCCTCAATTCAGAAAAATAGATAATAATATAACGAGGAACGAAGGTTTCATAAAATACAGGATGTATAAAAATTCACAGTTAGGCAACGAAAATTTTAAACAATGCCGTCGACATTATTATAAATCCAAAGTAACGGAATTGGTAAAAAAACACGTCTTCCGGTATGAGCAATGCTTAGTACTGTATGTATTCGGCTGTCCAAACTCAAAACACAGTAAGGGACATTTTTTTGTAAAATGTTTTTTTTTGCAATTTTGGACTAAGTAGAACCTACTTAGTCCAAAAATGCAAAAAAAAACGTAATACAAAAAATGTCCCTTACTAATTAATTGCTGTTACATTTAACAGATGGCGCTGCAATTGTGGTCAAAAAAGATATTTAAAAAATCATTTTTACCTGTCCCATGCATAAAATATTCGAATGGAACATTGAGCCAAAATTTAAGAATGAATTATTTTGGAAGATTTAAAAATTAGAGCAAACAAACCTAAACAAAAAGTCACAACATTTAGTGTGTACCCAAATACTAGTTCACAAATCTTGGAATTATCCAATTAAGAGTGTTATTTACATTTTTTCGACATCTCAAGATAGATGAAGAAGAATTAGGTAGTTTGGGTATTTACAGAGTTTATGACCTATCCTTGGCTGGTTAATGATATACGTATCTAGGACTAGGAGTGTGGTTGTCAATCATGGGTAAAGTGGTTAATGTTGCACGTGTGTAAAGTGATCACTTAATCGGTTTAAGACAGGTCATCAGCTTTATAAATATCCAGACAAATATTCTTCTCCATCAATGATTATGTAAAATTCTAAAAATTTATTTGGCAGTCACTTTGTGGTAATATCTATCCATTACAAATTTTAATTTTACTTGAAAAATAAAAAAAAATTCCAAAATCTATTGTGACACGTGTTTTGGTGTTTGAAAATGACGCAAAATGCATCGTAACACGTCAAAAAATATGTTTTACATATCGCTCACTCCTTTCAAGAACGTCATAAATCAAAAAACGTGATTTTTCAGGAGAACATTTTTAAGGTTTAAAAATATAATACAATGTATTAAAAATAAATATCAAGCCACTTATTGAACTTTTTACTGTGCAACAGATCCTTTTAGGCAAAACCTGAAGGTTTTTTCACCATTTAAAAAATATTTAGTACATTTAAAAAAACAATTAAACAATACCTTTTCTTCAAAATGCAAAAACGACACTTTTTGCCCTGTAGCGGGTAAATATGAAGTTAAAAATATGCCGCTTTTGCTGGGATATAGTACATTTTCTGGGCATTCCGAAAACATGCACAACTGAAAATTGACGATTTTTGATTTATGACGTTCTTGAAAGGAGTGAGCGATATATGTATGTTAATATATTTTACATATACGGATGGCTCTTTATGAATTTACCCAAGCTTGTAACACGTAGGAACAATGCTGACCTTATTTTCATGTATTAAAATTTAAATAATTATGTTGATTGCCCTGAGCTTTTATCGCTCATCAATTTTAGAGTCCCGGGAGCACAGACCAGAATCAAAAAAATATTTAAAATCTCTAAAATGCACACCAAGTCCTACCAAAATTCATTTTTAAATCGAGCCTGCAATGTGCAATGTAATGCTTAATAAAAAATACATCAATAATGTTTCATTTAACACGTTTAAGAGAAATATTGTTGATGTCTATTTGACTACTTGACAAAGAAAATATATTTTATTGCCAATAAGGCTAAATTATGAATTATCTTGAAAATTTACAAATCCAAAAAAACCTGAATTCTAATAATAATTTATTAAATAATTTATTGTTTCAAAATTCTTCACCATTGCTTTCCATTTTTCCTTTGTTTTCAAACTCCGTCCCTTGACTAACCCCTTCCCCTTACTTTCCTCTCTCCTTATTTATAGAACAATTTTATATTTTATATTTTAGTTATTATACAGACCTGAATGATGGAAGTTTAACTTCTGAAACATGTAGTCTATAATAAAACTCAAGTGGTAAGAAACGAAGTGTTTTCTTTAATCATTTTAGATTACTTAAGTGAAAACCTCTAATTTGAATGTTATTTTTTTAATTTTATTATATTGTGTTATTTTTGTAAATTATTTTGTTGGTTTTCGAATAAATAAAAAAATTGATCTAGCCTACTATTATGGACTGGAAAAATGGACATACATTTATACATCCACTGATAATAAAAGTTTGTCTTGTTATTAGGAGATCAAGTGATTTTCACTTGTATCTAGAGTCAAGCTCTGAAGTTATAACAAAAGACTGTTACATATTGATAGTGGAAGTTTGCAGGGGGCGGTTGTATCCGGGAGCAGACGTTTCATAAAAGTGCTATGGTCCATAAAAATTTAGAGCCAGCTTGGCGAAAGTTTTAGTTTTATGCACATTTTATCGGTTATTGAATTTCTAAACAACTGCACAGTTGTTGTGCTTAGTTCCTCGTGGTATACAAGAGAATTTATTATGTAAAAAGTATAGGCGGAGAAAGTGTTCAAGTCCCTATTTTGTATGGAGAGAAACATATGTTATTTGTATATTCTCAATATTATTCATATTTAAAGCATTTACTTTGTGGTTAGTCATTTTTACTTTTACATTTTTTTTACAAAAATTTAAGTAATATTAGTATGTATATAACCACACACCGAGATTTTTATGTCTACCGCTTTCGAGATGTACCCATCGTCAGGACTGATCACCTTTCTTCATGTTGTCATGATCAAGATAACACTGCGTTTATATGATACAGTGCCCTGTGCACCATTGGGTGCAGAAGAGGGTTAAAAAAATATTACTAGATTTAAGTTGTGTGAGTCGCGTAATATACGAACAGAAACAGTTCTTCGTTATGCGAGGCATCACTGTACATCTCTATTATTATATGGTTATTATTTTTTGATCCGACAGGTTCTTCGACCATGACGTCATGCTCAGAAAACAAAATAAAGAGTGTGATATAGTAGTATCGGCTTCCATAAATATCAACATTTACATCATCTTGTATGGTGGCATTACTTCATTTTACGTGACGCACGCCGACATCAATCAATGCCATTAATAATTTAGTCGTCTGGCAACCCCCAGCTTGCGAATGGCGGGAAACGCTCCCATTTAGAGTTTCCTCCATTCCTAAACGGTCCCGCGCTGACCGGGCAGGTTTTGCGTTTATGGTTTGTCCCGCAGAACCGTCGCAGTACCTACCCTCCGGTCTCTGGTGATGGATCCCGGCAGTTAGTGTCCCGACACGCATCGTCCTCATGAAAACCTCTGTCGCTTGCTTATTTATATGGAAAATAAATATGCCACCGTGAGCCATGCAGTTTTTCAATTGAAACCTATTAAAAAAATAAATTAATTTATTTTAAATCATATTTCATAATGTCATAAATTAAAAATCGTAAATTTTCTGTTACCTTTGTCCGCCTCCGTAGTGTAATGGTCAGCACGCTCGGCTACCGTTCTGGAGGTCCCGGGTTCGATTCCCAGGGGGGGGGGGTTAAATAAATATAAGTGATTTTTTCACTGTAATATTTATTCAATATTACCCTGGACTGGTACCTGAAGCGGAGGGCTGATCACCTTTCCTTCATTTGTAAACGATCAAAATAACACTGCGTTTATATGAACCAGTGCCTTATGCACCATTGGGGTGCGGATAAGGGTTTTATTATTTATTAAATTTTCAGCTATGCAAGTTTTCGGAATGGCCAGAAAATGTACTATATCCCAGCAAAAAAGGCATATTTTTAACATATGTTTACCAGCTACAGGGCAGAAAGGGTTGTTTTTGAATTTTGAAGAAAAGGTATCGTTCAATTTATTTTTCAAATTTTCCAAATATTTTTCAAATGGAGAAAAAACCTTCATGTTTTACCTAAAAAGATCTGTTGCACAATAAAAAGTTCAATAAGTGGCTCATCATCATTGCGAAGAAGGTCATCATTACGCTTCAGGTACCTGTAATAAAGCAATAAAAGCAAGTTCGAGGGTCCATAGGGTGAATAATCTAATGAACGATTGAATAATTATTAATAATAAAGTAAAAGATGATACAAAATGTTGAACTAACTTTGTTTGTAAAACCAGACTTCATCTGATTCTCTGCAGTTTTCGCAGTGTCGGCTCAAAACGAGATATTTTTTCTTAACGTCCCCGTTCGTTTATTTATTGCTTACTTATTTAAGTTTCCTGAGGGGTGGTAGTTCCGAGGGAGTCTGTTTTGATTTAGTGGATGTTTTAAATAAAGCTGCGGATGTAATCCAACTGGTCGTTTTGGACCACATATCGTCACTTTGCTGACTGGTTGTAGTATCTGTGTTTGAAAATAAAATATAGAACAGCATTTTTTGTGTCTATGGTTATCACCGTTAAACTATGAGGATTGTTTTTTTAACCTTTATGCTTATTTTTTTTTGAAAAGTAGAGGGACGACGAGGTGTGGGCAGAAAACAGCCCCCGGAATATACAAGATTGGACTGGGATCAGGACCGTCGAGGCGCTGTTTAGAAATGCCCAAGACAAGGACAATTACTCTCAAGTTATAGTCGACGTCAGGGGGACGCGAACATGACACGAACAGAAAAAGAAGCTTTTTTTAACTAACTAACTAACTAACTAACTTCACGCCGCTTCCCCGCAGGGGTAGGCAGAGAGAATCGAACGCCACACCACTCTGTCTTTGCAAACATTCTTTGCCTCTTCTACATTCATGCATCTCTTCATACATACCCGACGATTATTATGACTCCTGACCCGGCCGCTTTCAAGTCACCACACCACTCTGTCTTTGCAAACATTCTTCGCCTCTACGTTTATGCATCTCCTCAAACATACCCGCCGATTGTTACGACTCCTAACCTGCTTACTTTCAAGTATTTGGAATACCTGATCGTGCCATGTTTTTCTCGGTCTTCTTCTGTTTCTTTTTCCAATAACATTTGCTATATATATATATATATATATATATATATATATATATATATATATATATATATATATATATATATATATATATATATATATATATATATATATATATATATATATATATATATATATATATATATATATATATATATATATATATATATATATATATATATATATATATATATGTATATATATATATATATATATATATATATATATATATATATATATATATATATATATATATATATATATATATATACATATATATATATATATATATATATATATATAAATATATATATATATATATATATATATATATATATATATATATATATATATATATATATATATATATATATATATATATATATATATATATATATATATATATATATATATATATTTATATATATATGTATATATATATAAATATAAATATATATATATTTATATATTTATATATATATATATATATATATATATATATATATATATATATATATATATATATATATATATATATATATATATATATATATATATATATAATTTATTTTTTATTTTATTTTATTATATTGGAAGGAAGAACAACAGTTACAATATATGATACATACAGAATACAAAAAAAAAATCATGAGTACCAATTATAGTTCTTCACAACTATACATAAGAGAGGTCTATATAAAGGAAGAGACATGAGACAAGGATGGGATAAAGAGAAAAACTATTATTTTTGACATCTCATCAAAGATGAAGTAGAATATGGAAGTCTGGGCATTTACGGGGCTGACGACCGTCATAGGCTGGTTTAAGTGATCACTTTACACACGTGTAACATTCACCAATTCTACCCATTATTGACAACCACACTACTCAAATTCTTGGAAGTTCTGTATATATGAACCAATTTAGAAACCTTGTTCTTGAATCACTAGAACTTCACTACAGACATCTATTGGTGAGATGTAAAGAAGCTTTTTATTGAGCAGAAACTCTTAAATTAGTATGTGAGATATATTGCATATATATTCTTCATCTTTGATGACATGTCAAAAATAATATGAAAATAACTCCTGTAATTGGAGATAATCCAGATTTTGTGAACAAGTATTTGGACACACTCAAAATGTTGAGAAAAAATATATATGTGAAATATATATGTATTTATGTAGGTATATATGTTTAGAGATTATACACGTTGTCACGAAATTTCAAAGCACTTTCTCGTAAGATAAGTTTCATTTTTAAAATAGACTACTCTGGCCCAACAAATAGAATACAAAAAAAACTTATTAACCTCAATACGCATTTTCCTCAAAGGATTCATGGTTTGATTAACATTTCACGCCATCCGCCTTCATCCGCCACATGCTCGGCTCCAAGATATTTTTTCCATTTTATTCTTGAAATACAAAACTTGTACATTATTCATGAACCTCCCGGTCCCCCGACCAAACAATAATGAGCGCTGCGTATAAGTGTATAGAAGCTAATTTTGTATATTCCGGAAGAATTTATTGCACCCCCGTTGATCGTATTTCTTTATTTTTCGCAACCGCTTGACATGGAATCCGGTGAATTTAAACAACATAATATGGTTTGCTAAATTTACTTTTTCTTATGAATAAATAATACACACGTTAACATATTGGTAAACATGGCTTTGTAATTACAAATCACATACCGTAGAATGGGGCTACTTGAACTTCGATGTGTTACTTGAGCCCAGTACAAAAAAAAATAGATCGTGGTATCTATCGAAGTATCGTGACAATAATATCGTCAACTGTTTGGGAAACAATGAATCATGTCGATAGGTTTATTATTGTAGACCAAATACAGATTTATTTTTTTTTGTACTGGGCTCAAGTAACACATCAAAGTTCAAGTTGCCCCGTTTTACGGCATTTAAAACATAATATTACCTTACCCCTTTCCCCTAACTTACCCCTCTCGTTATTTATAGAACAGTTAATTATTTATTAAGTTTTAGTTTACATTTAGACCTGAAGATGGAAGCATAGCTTCCGAAACATAAAATAAACTCAAATGAGAAAAAAAACAAGTGTGTTTCGTATAATCATTAGATCATAAACACATCAAACAAAAACTAACACATCGTAGTCGTACAGGAGAAAGTGACCAACTAACAAAACGTAAAATATTCAGGAGAGCCATTTAAGTCACTTTTGCTTGGCATCAAAATAAACATCAATGCAGTTAGTCATTTTTAAAAAGTCAATATATTATACATCCAAGTTTAAAATCCTTTGTGATTTTTTCAGGGCAATATTAAGCTAGTAAGATATCAAATAGTCAATGATCACGTTTTCGTAAAAAATATGCACTTGGTCACTTTCTCCTGTATGACTACGACATATTTCTTTTGGTGAAAAGAGCTAAAATTACTGTACAATAAAGTTTAGCTTTTTAAAAAACAGCTATTCATAAATGGATAATGAAGGTGGGTAGATCTAAAATTGATCGTGTCATTCGGCCAAGCTGTATTTGATTAAATGTCATATATATTTTTACATATATCATTTACATTCGCCTCCATAGTGAAGTAGCTAGCACACTAGGCTACCATGCTGGAGGTCCCCGGTTCGATTCCCAAGAGGGTCAAAATAAATACTATCGATTTTTTTAGTCTAATATTCATTTAAAACGACCCTGGACTGGTACCTGCACACCTTTTCTTCGTGTATTTAACAATCTTCTATACGATGCAGTGCCCTATGCACCATTGGGTGCGGATAAGGGTAAGAAGTTACATAGTTTTATAAATAAGCATTGTAAAACTAGGAATAACATACAATCCGTTAGGAAATTAAGGTTTTTTCGTCAAATTAATTAATTTTAATTTAATTACCTGTTTTTGTTTTGCAAAATTAATTCTTAAGACATTAAGATTAAAAAAAATATGTATCAGCTTTCTTAAACTCCATACTTTCCAACACAATCTATCAAACTTTAAAGCTATATTGTTGGAAATCTTATAAACCTAAAAAAGTAATTCTATTCCCTGTCCTTTCCTTTTCTTCTTTTCCTATCACTGCCATCTCCTTTTCTCTTTATCCCATCCTTGTCTCACGTTCTTCCTGTATATAGACCTCTACTATGCATAGTTGTGATTGGAACTCATGATTTTATTTTTTGTATTCTGTTGTATCATATATTGTAACTGTTGTTCTTCCTTCCAATAAAATTTAAAAAAAAAACACACACACAAAATACTTTTCTTCACATTTCAAAGGTATAGGATGTCAGAAAAAAATCGGTTACAAGAGAAATTTGAAGGTCTCCTTTGTTATTTAATCTAGATTCTGAACACTGCGAATTGCTCCCAAGATTCTAGTAATTCTTCTCCCCCTAATCTAACGTGCCGGCTTCCACAGGAATAGGAACATTCTGTTTATCTTTTGTTTGACAATTTGTGGCCAGTCAAGTGAGGGTTAATTTCATCTTGTATTTATTCAGTGAATTCTTTTTGGTGATTTAGGTAAACAACAAACCCTCGAGGAGCAATTGAAAATTCTTTCCCGTAATAACGGAATAGCCGAAACTAACTTTGTAACTGTTGAGGGAAAGAAACATGCTTTAAAATGGCCCGAGTGCTTGATTAATAAACGTGGCTACTTAATGACAAAATGGAGAGAGTAAAAGAAAAACATGTCGCTCACCCCTTTCAAGAACGTCATAAATCAAAAATCGTAATTTTTCAGTTGTACATGTTTTCAAAATGCCCAGAAAATGAAATATAATAAAATATATAAAAATATCTCATCAAAAGCAACATATTTTTAACTTAATATTTACCAGCTGCAGGGCCGAAAGTGTTGTTTTTGAATTTTGAAGAAAAGGTAGTGCTTAATTTTTTTTTTTAAAGTTAATCAATATTTTTCAAATGGAGAAAAAGACATTCAGGTTTTACCTAAAAAAATCAGTTGCACAGTAAAAAGTTCAATAAGTTGCTTGATATTTATTTACAATATTAAGTTTTTAAACTTTAAAAACGATTTCATGAAAAATCAAGTTTTTGGAAATATGACGTTGTTGAAACGAGTGAGCGACATGTGAAAGAAGGTGTCAATTTAAGGATACATAAAATTTAAAAAAAATTGAGTTTATTGTTGGTTGTTTTAAAGGGTTTAATATCAAGATTCTTCTTTTTCTTTTTGGTATAGGCTTGGTATAGATCTCGGACGTAATAAACGCGTGTTATTTTGATCGTTTACACATGAAGGAAAGGTGATCAGCCCTTCGCTTCACCAGTACCAGTCCAGGGTAATATTGAATAAATATAACAGTATTTTTTCATTACTATTAATATTAATATTTATCGAGTACTGACATCGCTTAATAAACCTGTTTTATTTATGTGTGTATGTATATGTATGTAAGTGTGTAAGAAAGCCAGGGAGAATCATATATTTTAAGTCAGCAAAAGAAACTATTAGGATCATTTTTAATTAAAGCAGAGTTCAAATATTACTATTTAAATTATTTATTTTTAAACCGGAAAATGAAATCTGGACCCCATGCGCGCCTGCGATGTCGAGACCAACAACAGTACAAATTTAAATGCGCAGGTAACTTATGTACCCATTTTTTATGCAGGTATGTGTCTTCTTACAAATGACTGCAACTGTAGCACTCTTCACGTGCATCTAAATATAAGTATATCTCGAGATAACTTACTCCCACATTTAGGGGAATCCTCAGATATTCCCCCCTCGACAAGTCGTCAATCCTAACGACACTTTTGTACTAGAATAGTTCTTAAATCCCCTTTTAACACAAATAACTCCACAAAGTAGCGTGGCACCGCGTCGAAATGGGTAATCAAGCATCCCAGCTGAAAGCCAATGCACCGTTTGAATAATCACCTTTCGCCTCGCGGGCTACCTAATGACCCAACACACATATAAACCTTACGCTGCAGAAGAAGCAAAATAAATATTTTTATGGACTTTCACATTTACGATTTACTAGAGTATTTTTTTATCCGATTTTTTTACGATTTAGTCATTAGTAGAAATACGCTACAAAAATAAAATTTAATGATCCTTGTAAATACATTTTTTTAACAACTATTTCATATTCCTTTCCGTGACAGTGGGTACCAAAAAAACAGCGTAAGGACACGTGTTCAGAATTTGTTTTTTTTTTTAAATTCATTTTATGTAAAAAAATTGTCAGACACCCTATGTCAATTTTTATGTTTATTTACAAATAAAATAATAATTAAGACTAATAATTAAAAAAATATATATTTTTTTCATAGTTTAAATGCTTTAAGCTTCATCATTTTAGAAATAATGAAACCTCTAAGGTTCATTATATAATTGTTTTTTTTTATAGTGCTTATTTTATATGACCCTTAGAGGCTTGCACACTTTACACCATGTTTTTTAATAATAAAAAAATAGAACAATAAATTGTAAATAATTTTATATTCTCATCTAAATTCAGGATTCAAAAGTAAATATTTCTAATATTTATGTAATTTACTTTGTGGATAATAAATTTAACTTTTTTATATTTTTTTGTTACAAATATGTTAGAAATGGCAATATAAAACCACTCACCGAGGTTTTAGTCTACCGGTTTCGAGACGTCTTAAAATAACTAAAGGAGATGTAAGATTTTGAAGAAACCAGCATTTGTATTTTAATTTTAATAGATTACTGGCACCTGTATCGCAGAACTGATCACCTTGTCATCATAAATTAATGATTAAATAAATATGGCATCATTTTGAATCAGTGCCCTATGCACCATTTGATGTGGATAAGGCTCAGTAGTTTTAGTAGTATAAGAAATACATACATTAAAAGAAACTTGTGTACTGATTGGTAATAATTTCTTAAAATGATCGAATGAAACATCCGAATAATTATCGACTTATCTGCATTGCTCCTGTTATCTTATACGGCTGTGAAACATGGCACCTTACAAGGGCCCAGAGCAGCCGTGTACTAAGCTTTGAGAATAGGTGTCTGCGGAGAATTTTAGGCGTGCGGTGGTTTGACTTTGTGAGGAATGAAGAGATAAGGTGTAGAACGCAGCAAATCTTGGTCACAATTGTCGTCGAGAAAAGGCGATTCAGTTGGCTTGGCCATGTACCTACTCCGCATGCCTCCCGAGAGCCGCCATCAAGCTTGCCTCTTTTGCAAGGGATCAGGTTCGTGCCGTCCAAGACGACCACTGCTGACAATTCGTCGGCAGTTCTCGTCAAAACTTCGGGACGCGGACCTGACTTGAGAAGATGCACGGGAGCTGGCAGCCGACAGAAAAGTATGGAGACAGATTATGGACTCCATATGCTCCACCTAGGGAGCGGATATGGTTTAAATAATAAATATCTTAAATGAGTCGTTATTTAATCCGGTCGCCCATGTCTTAAGCAAACTACACCGTTATGATTTAGTATGATTTAAGATTAAATCCATTTTCTAGCTGACGACAGGATATATATTTGCGAATCTATATTTGAAATCGTAAAATATTCTTTTTCTTAAGTCGGTATTTTATTTTTAACTGTCTTTATGGATACATAAAACACGAGAATGCGTAAACGAAAGATATAAATTAAGATAATACGCATGTTCGAGAAGCCATTGGGATTATTTTTTTTGGAAAGCAGACCTATATTAATAATAATAAACTGTATTCGTGGCATAAAGATATTTATGTAACGATATCGAAATAGCGAAAATATCGGCAACTTGGAGCGGTCGAAACGCGCGAATAAATTGTTTGAATCTCTTCATTGACGTTGATTGATTTTATATATCATAAAGTGCGGAATGCGTCGAAACACGTGTCATAATAGATTTTAAGAAAAAGTGGTATTTACAATGTGTAATTCACTTTAAATACTTTGGGTATGTCCTGTATGATTACTGTTCCTATAGATAGATAGTTCTTAAGATCATAAAAATAATATATTTAAAAATAAATTTAATAAATTTTTTTTCGTTAATTTTCAATACCAATGTTGATTTTTCAGTATAATTTATAAAAACTGAATAAAAGTAATTTACGCGCACCCTTGAAGTAATTACTGCGCAACCCAATGGTGCATAGGGCACTGCATCATATAAATGCAATGTTTTCTTCATCGTTAACACATGAAGGAAAGGTGATCTGCCGGTACCAGTTCAGGGTAATATTGAATCAATATTAGAGTGAAAAAATCCAAAAGTACTAGAGATTCATTAACACATGAACTACAGTCACGTAATCAATAATTCCGTCATAAAGAGGAATGATTGATATTCTACCCCCATATGTTAAAACAATTACATTTTGTGTGTACCAAATTAACCAAACACACAGTACCCCCGAGAATGTCAAACTGTGAGGAAGGTTTATTATTAATATTTCTTTATTTTAATATTTATAAATGTGGTACCGTGGCTGGTGTTACCTAGGTTACAAACTTTTATTTCTAGAATAAATATTTGTGTTCTTATTTCATCCACAAATGATTTCATTTAGTGATTCGTTCTTAGGCTTATAAAAAATCAATATAAATTTTATTTGTAATGTAATGTAATCAATATAATGAGATATATATTATTTTTTGACATCTCATCAAAGATGATGAAGAATATGGAAGTCTGGGCATTTACGGGGCTGACGACCGTCATCGGCTGGTTTAAGTGATCACTTTACACACGTGTAACATTCACCAATTCTACCCTTTATTGACAACCACACTACCCAAATTCTTGGAAGTTCTTTATATATGAACCAATTTGGAAACCTTGTTCTTGAATCACTAGAACTTCACTAGAGACATCTATTGGTAAGATGTAAAGAAGCTTTTTACTAAGCAGAAACTTTTATATTAGTATGTGAGGACCAAATCCTGAATTATAATCACATACATGAGAAACGCCAGAAAATAAAATTTTCATTTTTATAATTTAAAAATAAATAAATAATAAAATGTCAGCCCCGTAAATGCCCAGACTTCCATATTCTTCTTCATCTTTGATGAGATGTCAAAAAATAATATGAAAATTACTCCTGTAATTGGAGATAATCCAGATTTTGTGAACAAGTATTTGGACACACTCAAAATGTTGTAAATGAGATATATAAATATATGAAATAAAAATAATAATAAATAAAACCCTTATCTGCACCCAAATGGTGCATAGGGCACTACGTCATATAAACACAGTGTTATCTTGATCGTTTACTCATGAAGGAAAGGTGATCAGCCCTCCGCTTCAGGTACCAGTCCAGGGTAATAATATTGAATAAATATTACAATGAAAAAAACACTTATATTTATTTTACTCCCCTTGGGAATCGAACCCGGGACCTCCAGAACGGTAGCCGAGCGTGCTGACCATTATATTAGTAGGAGATTACCATAAATTTTGACGCGATAAATCAATACTTTGATCTACAGGTTTGATTTGAAGTACAGGAATATATGATAAACGAGAACAACAGTTTGAAAACCCGCGCAAAGGACGGAAGTACGTCTAGAAATAAACAATTAAAACCTTGTAGCAATGAAGCACGAAGTTTGACCACTTAACAAGGACCACCGCCATGGATAATAATAATGGTTAATTATAATGGTATCCATTTCCCTCGTTCACACCACACCATGGCGGGCTCTATTCTGCTATTAATTCATATTATTATTAAATACTTGTGTACGAGTTGATAGGTTAACTGTACAGATGTTGTCCTCGGAAGATGAGATGAGAGCCGAGTTCAGTTCTACCCAAAATTGAATGAGAAAATATATTCTTCAGCATAGAAGCAAATCCATACCAGAGTAAACATATTGTGAAAAAACATATTTTTATTGATTCAATTCAAACCCTTATCCGCACCCCAATGGTGCATAGGGCACTGCATTGTACAAACACAGTGTTATCTTGATTGAAGAAATATTAGAGTGAAAAAATCACTTATATTTATTTGACCCCCCCTGGGAATCGAACCCGGGACTTCCAGAACGTTAGCCGAGCGTGCTGACCATTACACTACGGAGGCGGACTTTTTATCGATATTGCGTTTAATTTGTAGAACTCAATTTTAATTGATGTATTAATTTAAAATCAAACATAGATTTTTTAAGTCTACTAGGTTGTATTTTATTAAAAAAAAACACATAAAAAAATTATATTGTGATAATTGTTTCGCCTTGTTAGGGCATTATCAAACGTTTTTTTTTCATTTGTATTTTGTTATTTTCAATGTGTTTTATTATTTGTTGAAATTTTTAATTGTTTCACCTTGTTAGGGCATTATCAAATGAAAAACGAGTGGCATTATGAAATGTTCGTTTGATAATACCCTAACAAGGCGAAACAATTGTCGTAATATAATTTAATATAATTTTATGTGTTTTTGTTAATAAAATACAACTTAGTAAACTAAAAAAATCCGTGTTTGATGTAAAATTAATACCTACATTTAAAAAAAAAACAAGATTAATCACATATAAATGTTCTTCTTCTTTTACCATATACACTCTCTATGTGGAGCATATGGAGTCCACAAACTGCCTACAAACTTTTCTATCAGCAGCCAACTCACTTGTATCCTCCCAAGTCAGGTGTCCGCGTCCCGAAGTTCAGACGAGAATTGGCGACAAATTATCAGCAGTGGTCGTCCTGGGCGGCGTGAACCTGATGCATTGTAAAAGAGCCACGTTTGATTAAGGCTCTCGGAAAGCATGCGGAGTACATGGCCAAGCCAACTCAATCGCATTTTCTTGACCTCAGTTGTGACCAATATTTGCTGCGTCCTACGCCCTTCATTATTCATCGCCCATCTCTTCATTTCTCACAAAGTCAAATCACCGAATGCCTAAAATTTTCGCAGACATCTATTCTCAAAGCTAAGTACACGACTGTTCTTGGTCCTTGTAAGGTGCCATGTTCCACAGCCTTATAAGAAAATACGAGCAATGCAGCCATTTTGTATGCGGCATTTGGTCTTCACCGAGTATAAATCGAATATCCAGACAACGTTTATACTGTTAAATACTGTATATATATATATATATATATATATATATATATATATATATATATATATATATATATATATATATATATATATATATATATATATATATATATATATATATATATATATATATATATATATATATATATATATATATATATATATATATATATATATATATATATATATATATATATATATATATATATATATATATATATATATATATATATATATATGTATATATATATATATATATATATATATATATATATATATATATATATATATATATATATATATATATATATATATATATATATATATATATATATATATATATATATATATATATATATATATATATATATATATATATATATATATATATATATATATATATATATAAATATATATATATTTTTTTTGTAACTCCAAAACACATATTTTTTATGCCTTGTTCGAAAGAATAATGATTTATGCATAATATTTAAACAATCGCTATTATTTGATGTTTTCATCATTGTTCTTTGTGGTTTGAAAACATGTTACTCACAACTAAACTGCTCAAGAAAATAAACATATATTATGAATTCTCCTATTTAATATACTTCTACATACACTTAAGACCCTTCAAACAACAAATGTTCATGTCCTTGTAATTTTTCAAAAGAGAAAACAAATATTTGCCTTTGTATAAAAAAAATATCTGTTCTCAAACAATACACATAAAAATGTACTTTGTATATTCGAAGTACATAATTTTGTTATTTTTAGGACACAATTCAAGTTTCGGGAATACACAGCGGATTTATGAATATTCATACTTTATGAGTTATAGTAGTATGTATGTGGATTGCTGAAACTGTCAGTAGCTGATTTATGATGAATGGCTACGAAACTGAGCAACAAAAGATTTCTTTTTGGCATATTGTCGCCCTACTAGAAAGCCCTCGTAAGTCGAGTTTTACAAAGAAAGTGTTTTTTAAACATTCGTTCATTTAAAGGCGAAAGTAATGTAAGTTATAAATATAAATAATAACTAGTTGTACTCGGTCGACCGTGGTGTTACTATGCTTGGTGAAATGGAAAAGAAATAAAATAGAAATCATACATTTTTAATTTGTATAAGTTACTTGGAAATAAACTTGTATATCAGTAATACTAAATCAATAAAAATATTAAAAATCTACAAAATACGAATTCAGTCGAAAACATTGAAAAATAATATGTGATAGCAGCTGACAAGAAGCGCACTGTCTATCATAAGAAATCTTTATTTATTGTTTCAGCATTCATATTTAGTAAAAGGCAACTTATATTTCGACCTGAAAATGGAAGCACAGCTTCCGAAACTAGTCGTTATAATAAAATAACCTCAAGTGGTAAAAAACAAGTTTTTTTTTAGAATAAGAAATCTTGAAAAGTATTGTGAGTTGCTAAAATATTCAACAGATGGCTTTGTCATTACGATAAACAAAATATGTTAAAAAAACACGTTAAAATATTTGATATTATTATACAACTCCATAAATTCAGATTATTAGGAATATATTACAAGAATTTAATTTCATATTTCTAATGCAATGTTTTTATAAAGGATGCATCTAATTATTTGGTTCACCACGATATAATATTTTAAAATGAAATTTTATTGATTTTTATCGGCATTTAAAAAGAAAAACTGACTTACGAGGTTTTCAAAGTAGGATGACGATATATGTATATATGTGACAAAAATAAAGTACCTAGTATTACAATTTGGCGTGGTACATATTTGCATAAGACATAAATAATAATGAGCACTAACATAGGTTGTTTGGTATTTGTTACCTAGATGTGTAATTTACATTAAATTCTTTTGCAGTAAGGCTGTGGTTTTAGCATTTTCATTATTGCAGGTGTATTATTAAGTATTATTTTCCTTTAAGTAACTGACTTAAAGCAATGATTTATTCGTCAAAATGAGGTCTCTGAAACATATTTCCAAATTTATGAATATTTTGGCTCAAAAATGTGAATTTCAATTCTAAAGGAAAGATAATCAGTAAGTACCCGAATTTTAACGTGTTTCAAATTTACTCTAAATATTTGTACTGCAATACATTTATACAAATACCTCATTGTATAGGGTTTTCCAATAAGAGGTTTCATATAATTTTTTGACATCTCATCAAAGATGAAGAAGAATATGGAAGTCTGGGCATTTACGGGGCTGACGACCGTCAGGCTGGTTTAAGTGATCACTTTACACAAATAAATGCCCAGACTTCTATATTCTTCTTCATCTTTGATGAGATGTCAAAAAATTATATGGAAATAACTCCTGGAATTGGAGATAATCCAGATTTTGTGAACAAGTATTTGGACACACTCAAAATGTTGTAAGAGGTTTCATTTTGAATAGCCCGCTATCTGGGCAGTTGCCACTTTTGAAGCTGTCATCTTTTGACATTTGACAAGTGAAAACTACGCGATTAATAAAAAGCAACGATACACGCTTCAACAACGCATTGAAATTTTTAAAGTTCACTACAGAAATGGTGAAAATTTTGCAATCACAGTTCGCGAAACTAAAGCACTTTTCGGTCGTCGTGAAGCGCCTTCTCGGCCAGCAATAGTGAAACTTGTTGAAATTTGAGCTGTTGGGACAACTCGGTGATGTGAAGAATCGAAACCCTCAACGTATCACTGTTTGGTGCGGCTTTTGGGCTGGCGGTGTGATTGGACCTTACTTATTCGAAAATGAGGCTGGAGCAACAGTTGCGGTGAATGGATTGCGCTATCGAGCTATGATTAATGACTTTTTATGGCCGGAATTGGAAGATATTGATGTGAACGACGTTTATTTTCAACAAAACGGCGCTACGTGCCACACAAGCAACGAAACAATCGCAATTTTGCAACAAAAATTTCCTGGCCGTGTTATTTCTCGAACAGGTGATCACATTTGGCCCCTGAGATCTTGTGATTAAAACCTTGAGACTTTTTTCCTTGGAGCCACGTAAAAGATAAGGTCTATGCCAATGCTTTACAATGGATTGAACATACAGCCGCAAATGTGCGAATTGGTCATGGAAAATTTCATGAAAAGCCAAAACAGCAGTAGCCGTGGCGGCCATTTGACTGATATCGATTTCCATCGTTAATCGCATACTTTTCTCTTAACAATGCAATAAATATTCATTAATTTCTCTTTAAATATACCAGTTTTTTTAAGAGAAATTAATGAATATAAAAAAAATTGTTATTCTACAAAGTTAATGCATAATCAATAAGTGATATGATTTCATTCAGATTTATATAAATATTCAAATATATTATTCAGGATTAATTTGGCTCCAAATGGTAATCGAATTGTTCGTTTAACAAAACCATAAAATGACCAAAGCAAAACAATGCTCGACCAGCCACGTGTTTACGAAATGTTGAATGGAAATTCATTTTGAAATTCGGTTTATTCTTAGAAACATCGCTCCAATAATTTGATGTGGCTATAAAAGCAAATATTCCCTTGCGAAATTTATTATTTGTTTACAATACTTCGCTATGAGTATTTTTAAATATTAAATATTTATTTTTCCGCTGTGTATTTTTATAAAAAAGCAAATCTTTAATACGCCGAAATTGTATTTTACTGTGGAACCTTTGGGGAAGTATTATTACGTTTTTAATTGAAGTTTTGCTTTATATTAAAATCTATTGTGACATTTTCAAACACCGAAAATGATGCGGAACGCATCAAAAGAAGTTACACAATAGATTCTAAGATCAGGTAGTATTTACCAAGTAAAACTTAAATTAAAAATGGATAGATTTGATCACAAAGTGACTACCGAATCAATTGATGAAAGAATTTGTGCAATATCCGACTAAAGTAATATTTTTATGCATGAAATGTGTGGCAAAACAATGTGTGATGGATGTTTAATTGATAAAATATAGAAATAATGCAAGGCTAAGGTAAGTATTATCGATAAAATTAAAAAGGTGTATAAAAATGGGACTAGTATGTATTTTTCCCACATTTATTTTATTTGACCAGTGACCAGGTCTGCTACTAATTTTTTGTGCACGCCAATGGGCACTGCATCATATAAAAGTTGTGTTATTTTGATCGTTAACCTATGAAGGAAAGGTGATTATCCTTCCGTTTCAGGTACCAGTTTAGGGTAATATTGAATAAATATTAGAGTGAAAAAAACGGTTCTCATTCGAAATCAAACATAATTATAAATTCCAGATAGAAAAACGACAAACAAAATTGTTAAATATATATATATATATATATATATATATATATATATATATATATATATATATATATATATATATATATATATATATATATATATATATTGTCACCGACTGTACAAATTAGAAAAAAATATAATATATTTTCTTAGAAAGAGCAATTAATCATTTCCTTTCTGCCTAGCTCCACAATTCCGTTTTTTGCTTCTGTTTATATATGTCACGAAATTCACAATATCACACAAGCAAACAAAATTCACGCCCGAAAAAAAAGGCGATAATTAATACACAAGCAGACAAAAGACTTGAAGTATCAGCTCTGTCTCTTTTGATGAACAGCCTGTAAAAATAGCCGACTCGGTGTCATCTGTTTTCCCGCGCCCGAGCGCCGTCGGAAGTCGGATTTCTTTTATTATTTTTGTTTCTTTTGATGTGACGGATGAAAATATTTTTAGGCTGGCAACGCAGTTTCGGCGTTCGATATTTAAGTTTCAATGCTGGAACGTGATGTTCGACGATTTTCTGTGTTTAAATTTGAATTCAGAAGCGTGCGAGTGTTCCATTCACGATCACAAATCGTAAATCAGTAGCTACTCACATCGAATAACACAAAAATACCTACCCAAATGCACTAAGTACCTACTCATATGCATAATGTACCAACCCATATGCATAATGTACCTACGCGAATGCATTAAGTACCTACCTATTAATGCACCTACCCATATGCATAATGTTCCTACCCAAATGCATTTAGTGTCTACCTATAAGTATAATGTACCTACCCATATGCATAAAGTACCTACCCATATGCATAATGTACGTACCCAAATGCATTAAGTACCTACCCATATGCATAATGTACCTACCCAAATGCATAACGTACCTACCCAAATGCATTAAGTACCTACCTATAAGCATACTGTACCTACCCATAAGCATAATTTACCTACCCATATGCGTTATGTACAAATGCATTAAGTACCTACCCATATTCATAATGTACCTGTACACAAAGCACAACATAAGTAGAATCGCACACAGCACACTAACATTCAAACAGACCCAAACATATCACCTTGGTATTTAATAAACAAGGGATATTAAAATGACAATAAAAAAAAAACAAATGCATTAGTACCTACCCATATGCGTAATGTACCTACACAAATGCACTAAGCACCTACCCAAATGCATAATGTACCTACACAATACACTCTCAATTAACCGGGAAAATCTGGGATCACCTGACTTAACTTATTTACAACATTTTAGTGTAACATAGAAGAAGAAGAATATGTAAATCTGGGAATTTATGGGGCTTACGATCATAGGCTTATGCTGGTTTTAGTGATCACTTTACATACGTGCAACATTCATCAATTCTACCTAATGATTGACAACCACACTGTTCAAACTGCTCATTGATCACACTCGAAACACAGTATGCGAGAGTTCACTACAGCCATCTACGATGGTATGAGAAAAGCTTTTTTAAGCTGAAACTGCATTTGTATGTGAGTTATCTTCTCCGTGTTATTCCTCATTACTGAGGATTGTGACCCTTGTGGAAGCAATGACTCATCTCCAGTTATCCCTTGACTGCGTTGCACGTAGCGCTCCAACCACCGAGGTGCCTGCTGCTGCCGTTAACTTGATCGGTCCATCGTGTATCACTTAAACCAGCCCATTAGGGTCATAAGACCTGTAAATACCCAGAATTATTCTTCTTCATCTGTAATAATGTAAATGCATTGTAAGCCTATTGTAATTCAGAATGTGGTACCTACCTACGTAAATAATAAATTTATATTATCCACTGACACTTCGTGATGGAATTGCATTTTTAATTTATTATTAGATTAAACCAATATTTTTAGCTTTTCCACTTTTTTATTTGACCAGCGACCGGGTTTCGTCGTTACCGACGTTACCAGTCTGATGATGTCGGTAACGACGAAACCCGGTCGCTGGTCAAATAAAAAAGTGGAAAAGCTAAAAATATTGGTTTTAATCTAATAATAAATTAAATAATAAATATTATTTACAAAGGTGGGTAGGTAAATTAGAATTGCGATCAGTGTAAAATGAAACACGTGAATAATCATTTAGCGCCAGGATCGTGGGTATGCATGTGGCTTGATGTAAATATACACTAGACGGTCGGTAGGTAGTCAGTAGTCCGCTAGCGACCGGCGCAGGCGCGTCTCGACGTCTCGACGCATCGATTCACGAACTAAATCGCTCGATCTTCGATTCACAAGCGGTTTTTTTCTGTATCGCGCGAATCTCGTTTCTAATTTTCTTCATCGTTTGTGATTTTTTTGTGTGTTTTCTTCATTCGATCGAGATAAATGTTTTAGTTGGTGTTGTTTGTGCTAAAAAATAAACAATAATAATAAAAAAATTGAAGATTCTAATGTAACATGTGTTTCGCAACATCGATCGCCATAACAAATGTGTAAAAAAAAAGGAATAAATATTTTCTACAGAAAAGGGTGAGTCATTTTATTAATATATTCATAAGTTTAACCAACTAACTATCACAATGCTTCCTGCAGAGGTAGGTAGAGAGAATAGAACACCACACCAATCTGTAATTTCTAATATACTTCTCCTCCAATATGTACACATATTAATGCCTCTCTTCTAAAAACATCTCATAAATGTCCGCCGATTATTCCAACTTCTGACCTGACTACTTTCAAGTACATACTTGATCAAGCCATGTTTTTTTTGGTCTTCTTCTGCTCCTATTTCTAAATATATTCCATTCACAAATTCATTTTGCCGTTCTTTCCTCACTCATTCATTCCACATGTCCAAACATTCTTAACACACCTTTTTTGAAATTTCATCGATATTTTTTGTCTCAGTTTTACATTTTTTTCTTATTTCTCCATTCAAACGAACATCATATATAGTTTTGCCTTACACTCATCTGAGAGATCGTGTTTCGACTGCATTCATTCTACTTTCAGGCGTCTTTTGCCAACTCCATGCTCTACTTTATTCATTAGGGTTGACACTAGGATTGATACTCCGGTGTGTACTGCCAGTTTAGTTTTCGTTGTTAGCCTTTTATTTGCTATAACTGAAAGAATCAAAATAATTCATATATTTATTTAAAGTATACATAATTAAATTGTTACTTTGTTTTAAAATCACTAAAAATATTTTATTTTATCTTAATTGTAATATCTACCGGTTTCGAAGCTAACCGCTTCTTTATCAATACTGATTATGTTTGAGTACCTATTGTGATTATGATTAATACTAATCAGTCTTGATAAAGATGCGGTTAGCTTTAAAACCGGTGGAAATTACAATTAAGTTATAATACAAAAATTATAATGATTTTAAAACGAAGTTGCACTTCAATTATGAAATGGAAAATCACAAAGTTACTGCTTCAAATATATATTATATTTAAATAAAGATTTCTAACTCACCATCACGCCGCTTCTCCGTAGTAATATCAGAGAGAATAGAACGCCACACTAATATATCTTTGCAAAACATTCTTAGCCTCTTCCACATTCATGTATCTTCTCATACATACCCACCGATTAGGATTTTATTGCTATCAGTATATTAGCGAGTTAATATAATTGTCCCATTTTTAAAATATTATTATTGATAAATATTGACATTACAGTGAAACCTCTACCTATCGTTCCTCGAATAATCGTTTTCCCGGATGTGTCGTTTATTTCGTCTACCCCGAATTCATCTCATACAAAAAGATCGCATCAATCGTTTCTCTATCACCATTTTACCGCATTCATTGTTTGAATTACGCTGCATATTTGATTTCTTTTGTCTCTGTTTTTTACATACTTCTAAATTCTCTCAATTTTGCTACATTCGACGACAATATTCCATCGTCTGAGAAAAAAACTATATATGTATATGGTTTGTGTGATGCAAGGTTGACGGATACAGCAGAAGAGGTCGATATTGATGAAGAGGACTCTGTGAAAGATTGAAAACTTTTTACTAAGCACATTTAATAACTGATGCCGAAGAAAAAAATTATTGCAAAACCGAAAATATACTGTTTATGTACGGAAATAAAATAGTAAAAAAACAAGTGTCGAAGATAGATTATTTACAATTCAATAAACTTGAATACTTTTTGGTTCTGTTCAGCTTTGTATATCCATATTTTAAAAATAAATACATTTATTTACATTTCAAACTTGTATTCTTCTTAGAATTTCATCCTGCCAATGGTTATGGAGATGTGTATTGCCTTCTCATCCTGCATTCATTGTTTTCCAGCATTCATAGTTTATTTCAATAGGTCCTTTCAAAAACGATAGATAGAGATTTGACTGTATATATGTACATACTTTAAAAAATTAAGTTTTAACTCTGCAACACGTGTTCGCGTTTTTATTTGGTCCTTTGCGAGAGACGATCGTATTTTTTTATTGAATTCAAACTATAGCAACGTAATGGATACAATAATCCAGGGTTGGCGCAGTAACAAATGCCAGGGCTGGCGCTGCCCCGATTATTCGACACTTGCCGCGGAAACATGAGTCAACTTCCTCCCGCTAATGTCGAAAGGCAATAAAAATTAATATCTGTTAATCTCGTGTGACACGCCGCTAAAATGGCCGACATTATTAAAAGCGTAATGAAAAACAACGAGCTTTGCAATATTATATTTGAGGAATATAATAAAGTGTATGTCATTATTATCCGTTACATTTTTTAAAGCCGCTTTTCGGTTTGGTCAACTCGTTTGATATTCGTAATAGAAATCAAGCAGAGAGAGAATGTTCTGAGGTAATACATATCGAAATGGGATAAGCATTATAGATTTGGAAAGGTGTGTTAACACGGATTAGGCATATGAATCGAATGAGTGAAAAAAGAGTAAAGGGAGAGTGGTATGACGTTCTATTATTTCACCCTACCCCTAGGGAATATGACGTGATAGTTAATTATTTTTTTCATTTATTTTTTTTTCAATTTTATTTTATTTGGGTTAAAAACAGCAACATATGTACAAAAAAAACTTAAAAGATATACATTAAATAAGCTAATTATAGTTAATGACAGAAACATAAAGATTAGTACAAAATATTTATTTTTTGTTTGTGTATTAATTTTAAATCAAACACGGATTTTTTGAGTCCACTAAGATTTGGCGTTTAATTTGTAGAATGGAGTTCTACAAATTAAACGCCAAATCAAAAAAAAAACAAAATACTTAGTTTAGATCTAGCAAATAAACACGTATTTATGAGAGAAAATGTGCATGTGTGAAGTGTGTAAGAGGGTGTGTATGTGTGTGTGTGTAATGTTGATTCTAGTAGAGACATACATACAATGCAAAGAAGCATATGTTTTAAAGATCCTGAGAGGACAATATGCTCACCATTCGACTATTCAACACAGATTTTCTAGTTGTTTAATCAAATAAAAAAAGTATGATAGATGTTAGAATGGTGACATAAGGAAATAATGGAATGCTGAGATGATGAGTGAAGCATGGCGTTAGCAAAGGATAACATAAGGATGATAGTAGACTTAATGCAGTCTAAATGCGATTTCTCAGACGAATGTGCGGAGGAATAATGTATGATAGATGGTCGAATGGTGATTTAAGGAAAGAATGGAAGGCTGAGATAAACACTATCCATAAAATTCAGAAACGTGTGTTGGGATGGTTTGGGCATGTGAATCGAGTGAGTGAAGAAAGAATAGTAAAACAAATTTATGACGCGGATGTGATTCGTAATACAAGCAGAGGACGACTGAGGAAAGCTTGGTATAATCAAGTATTTTAAATACTTGCCAGGAGACGCAATGATTGGCGAGTTTGTATGAGGAGATACATACATGAATACGGAAGAGGAGAAGATTGTTTGCAAATACAGATTGGTAGAGCATTCTATTCTCTCTGCCTACCCCTGCGGTAGGGAGGCAAAAAAAACTGACAGATATAGCTCAACGTTAACAAAATATATCGAAATATTTTATGTTTATCGAATCGACGAAGATTAGCTCATTTGGGCGTTGTCAAATTATTTTTGATTTCTCTCAACTGTTTTATACAATATAAATATTATTTTCTCGTAAAAGCCAGTATCGACAGGAAAAATATTAAAATGTTAAGAAAAATTCTCAGGGAGCGTTTTAATTATTGCTGTTACAAGAAATTCATGTAATACGAGACCTCCCTTCAGTAATACAGACATTATTCAGCTCAAGAATGAAGTCTCTATTACTATGATGTTCTGAGAATTGTACAATGTACAATACTGTATCTTTCCAATGTCTCTCCATGGCTTCTAAACGCAACTATGAACTCTTACTCAAGCTATCATAGAGAAGAATAAAACATGCAATGTGTGTGTGTATGTATCAAATAATATGCTTAAAATATCATGAATAGTTTTGAGGGAATATGATATGATAGAAGAATAAGTTAAGTTTTGGACACTCTAAAAAAAGAAAAGTTTAGTATTTTGGCCATTCAATGAGAAGAGATAATAGGTAATAAATAAAAACATTTGAAAACACTGGAAATCAAAAGTTAATACAACACAGGAAGAAGACGTATGTTCTGGTTGGGGAAATTGAATGAGAGGTTCAAAAATTGCACTTTGTTACTGTTTAGAGCGAATGCAGAAGAATGAAAATATGGCATGATAATTATAAAACTAAACATGGAGGAGTATGTTCAAAAAAATAAATAGTACTCGGTTGTAGACTATGATTTAGCTGATATATTTTTATTACAAAATTATTGCTTACGTTTGTTGCATTGAAACACGTGTCACAATGATTTTAAGAAATAGCGGTATTTACCAAGTAAAACTCAATTTAAAAGAGATAAATCATCACAAAGTGACTCCCGAATCAATTTATGAAAATATATTTTTATCATAATTGATTCGGCAGTCAGTTTGGTGATATCTATATTTTTCTTGGTAAATGTCACTTTTTCTATTCTCAATATTATTCCCATTTAAAGTGTATTCACTATTTCTGTTACTTGGTAAAATCATTATAAAATATCGTGTAATAGTGGTTAAAAATTAACAAAATTTAAGAACTTGATTTTGACTGAGAGAATGAATATTACACATTATAATTTTTCTACACCTTTTTTTGTAAATCAAAGTTTTTTAATGATATATATGTAAATATATATATATATATATATATATATATATATATATATATATATATATATATATATATATATATATATATATATATATATATATATATATATATATATATATATATATATATATATATATATATATATATATATATATATATATATATATATATTTATGTATATATATATATATATATATATATATATATATATATATATATATATATATATATATATATATATATATATATATATATATATATATTTATGTATATATATATATATATATATATATATATATATATATATATATATATATATATATATATATATATATATATATATATATATATATATATATATATATATATATATATATATATATATATATATATATATATATATATATATATACATTTCAAAAAAAAAGTTATATGACAATTTCGTCGCACGGAACTCCACACATTAAAAAGTGTTCTGGTGGGATATTTTTAGAGTGCGAGGTCATTTTAAAGCTACAATAAATTTGTTGAATTTGTTTCAACACTTACCGCACTTGTCACACCGCTTTAAATCATTCGCTACGATCATTGTGGGACCACACAAATGACATTCAACAGAACTAGTATGAAATTTTTATGATAACTGTTAAATGTATGATTTTTTCTAAAAAAAACTCCGAAATATAACACATTTCGTATTAAAATAGATATGATAAGAAGTTTTAAATTTTGAATTCAGCTTCGGTGTTTTGATACATTGAAATGTAAATTATTTTGTTCGTTTTTGTTTTTGAAAATGTAGGTCATTCAATAATAGCAATAGTAAACTCATTTTTTAGTTAAGAAAATAATATAATAACAAATTTTAATGAAGTGCTAAACGTCAATATTCTTTTCATCTATCTGGAGTTGTCAAAATATAAAAAATAACTCCTAAGTGCGGAAACATAGATATGTGATCAAGGATTTGGACATGTTGTGAGATTAATATTGTATCAATTTCATGAAGTGTCCTATGCAATTTAAGGTGCTGATAAAGTATAGAAATAGATAACAAAAAGAAAATATACGTTACGGATGATTTTTGGTGCTTAAATAAATTTAAGTAATATTGAGTTTATTCATCTGTATGCCTACATCTAAAATGCTTCCAGCTTCTCATTCACAGTTTGTGTTTGGGTCCATGATTGGTTTATTTGATAATTAACATACTATTGTAGGCGTGAAAACTGTTCTGGGAAGTCTTTTTTTTTAATTTAACGTAAGTATTTCTTTTTAAATTTTCGACTAAAAGCGATCGGCGAAATAATGTTTTTTTAGTGTAAATATCTGGTCAGAACTGTTATTGAACCAATGGAGCCTCTGTAAGTCTTACCTCGTTTTGGCTAACATTGTCCAGAAATAAATTACTTCCAAAGATTGTTAATGATATAGAAAGGAGAGTGAATGCTGGGAATAGGGCGAATGGTGCACTGTCTCTCTGACGAATATGCGGAGAAACGATGTACGATGTACGAGATGCTTATAAAAATGACATGGTCGTATGGACATGTGGAGCGAATAGATAACGAGAGAATTACCAAGAAAGTATATGTGGCTAATGTGAGACTTGGCACGATCAGATCAATTAGAACCTAAAATCTGGTGGTGTCAAAAGTTTGCGTAATCGGAAGGCATGTATGACTAGATGTAAAGATGTGAAGGGGGCGATGAGTGTATGTCAGGACAGAAGAGTGTGACTCATACCGTCCTCTCTGCCTATTCCTGCGGGAAATGGGTGATGGTATTAGTAGTAGAAGTAGAATAAAAAATACAATTTGCAAAAAAAAATCCTGATAATCTGTTGGATAAATGCTTTAAAATTTCAAAGTTATATTTTTTATATTTATTTGGATTAATACACATAAAGCACTTATTACAGTTTTCCGGAGTACCTACTCTTATATAAAACAAACTTACAAAAATAAATATATAAGTTTTCCGCAGTACGAACTCACCCTTACAGAAGGGTGAAATATTTGATATTTTCATATTTATTCCAGTGCGATCTGCTAAACAAATATTTGACATAGAACTCGAAATTTTTATTATGGGTCCTGGTGCCGATTCCCCAGGCAAAATATTTGATATGTAAATTTGGCGTTTTGAAATTCAATACTTTTATATCGAAACATGATACTGTGATTTGATGCATTTACACGGAATTTTTACTTTGATCCTTTTTTAAGTGGGAAATTTATTTTAGTATTATTTTTGTACAAATGGATATTATTATAGCGGTCGAAATCTGTTAGGGTAGTGAATAAAAATGTAATGTAAATTCCGTTTTAGATTTGGGCGCTTGAAAAATATTATCGTTTTTCAGGCAAAAACAAATGCCGTTTAAATGCTTTACCTGAGAAGAATGGGTAGAACATCGTTGCATTACATAATTAAAAATGAATATATCAGAAAATAATGTAAGGCATAATTAGGCATAGAAATTTTATATGTAAATAAAACTGTTCTTTGTTTAGATAAACTAGAAAAATTAGAAATAAGTATAGTAATTAATAAAGACCTTACACATTATAAATAACCAATTAAATTTAACTACACGTCCACTTTTTTAAATGTTCTCATAGTGATTCATTTATCTTCTTTCTCTCTTTTAATCTCATTAAATTAAATCAATTTCATTGCAATCTGCACTTGACCTAATGATAAAATTTATGTATTAATTGTTAAATTAAACACATATTTTTTGAGTCTACTAAGTATTATTTTATTTTGTTGTTGAAAAACACATAAAAATTAATATTGTGACAATTGTTTCACCTAGTTATGGGATTTTTAAACGAATGTAATGATTAAATGGACTGACGGCCCTTAAATAGCTAAACAATTCAAGGTACTTAAGTAATAGTTTTATTTAAGGACCGTCAAGCCATTTAATCTTTACATTCGTTTGAAAATGCCATAACTAGGCGAATCAATTGTCACATTATTAATTTTTAGGTATTTTTTAAAAAAGAAATAAAATTAAAATAAGAATATTAAAAGTAAATACATAAATTAAAATGTAATTCACCAAATTAAACGCCAAATCAAAAAATATGATAATAGAATGTTTATTCCGAAACCGGTAGTCACGAAGTAGTGTTTTTCAAAGTTGTATTACATAAAGTGAACGATAAATGATAAGAAGAGTGTTATATTACCATACCACAAAGTTTACAATGCGTTTAATTTATAAAATATTTTATATTTTCCTTGATCTATGTTGAGATGTTAGAATTTAAATTATAAGGTTCGAAAATCTAAGAAGCAGACTGCGGCTCAATAGTTTTACTTAAAAACTAATTCTCTGTTTCGAATAATAAATTTAAACATTCAAAAGAAACCAGGAGCTTGTTAAATAAATCCAGTAGGAGTATTTATATAAGTCTTTCTGTGCTTCGTCCAACTTCATGTATCGTTATCATAGTAAATCATGATAAATCACGCAGATATGTTCATGTTAAAAGTATTTTAAAATAAACTTTTTGCTGATCGCATGTAGGAATCTGCAAAAAATATTTACCGTTTTTTATTCTCCTGTGGAGTCCACTAAAAAAGGACCATCTTTATATTAATTAATCATATTTAAGGCGCGTTTTTTCGGCTTGTTATGTCATGATGTCGCTCACTCCTTTCAAGAACGTCATAAATCAAAAAAACTAGATTTTTCAGGAGAACGTTTTTAAAGTTTAAAAATATAATACAATGTATTAAAAATAAACATCAAGCCACTTATTGAACTTTTTACTGTGCAATAGTTCTTTTTAGGTAAAACCTGAAAGTTTTTTCTCCATTTGAAAAATACTTAATATATTTAAAAAAAAATAGTTAAATAATACGTTTCCTTCAAAATGCAAAAACAACACATTCTGCCCTGTAGCGGGTAAATATTGAGTTAAAAATATTCTGCTTTTGCTGGGATATAGTACATTTTCTGGGCATTCCGAAAACATGCACAACTGAAAATTGACGATTTTTGATTTATGACGTTCTTGAAAGGAGTGAGCGATGTGTCCTATTTGTGATGCCACACTTCAGTTGCCATCACCGGGGAGTATGTTACATTTTTTTCAGTAGAACTTTTGACGCATATAAACTAAAAAATCTAAAATGCAATCAGCATCTATGGTAAACTGCAGTGGCAATCTAAAAAAAATTTATTTTTTTAGGTTAAATATTTTTTTAAGTAATTTCAATCTCTACTGGTTTTTTAAAAGTATTATATTTTTAACGCTTCTACCTCAAACAACTCGACTTTTTATTTTTCAAATAAAAAAAAATCATATATTGCCTACGAGTAGATTTGAATTTTTATTATCATTTGAATGTATTAGGTACATAATAAACAAAGAAAATAGTATTTTTACTTTAACAATTTGATGGTAAGTACCTTTAACAGGAAAACAACTATATTTTTTTTAAATGAGTATAATAATCAATTGTTTTATAATTTATACGAATAACAATGGATATTTATCCAATATATTTGTTGATTTTGTGTCGGGTTGTGGTCCCGTGGTAAGTGTCGCGGACTCTTGAGTCAGAGTTTCTCGGTTCGAACCCACTCTACCACAATTTGTACTCAGAAATAGTAGGAAATTGAAGTATTGTAAGTAATAAAACACAAATATTTATCTCTATCTCTAAATATGTGACACGACAAAATGTACATAAGTGGTTTTGTAATGTATTTTTCTAATATTAAAATTTAATATTTACTTGATAAATGCCACCAATTGTTAAATTGTATAGTGAAACGTTTTTCGATGCACTCAGCATCAAAAAAAACTGTTTGTGATAATAATATTTAGGAATCGAAACATGTGTTATAATAAAGTGGAATAATTGGTGGTATTTACAGAGTTTAAATTCATTAAAAAATACATAGATATTGCCAAAGTCATTGAATCTATTAATGAAATGGGTCATAAATATGTTTATAAAATAAATAAATATAAAATAAATATGTTTATAAAAAATAATAATAAAAATTGTTTTATGGATTTAAAAAAAAAAGTTTTTTTTGTCTTATACGAGATGATACTCGTATTTGCTATATGCGCACTGTTACTGCCTTTAAGTGTGGTCGGACTATAAATGAATAAAAAATATTATATAAATAAACTTTAAACGACAAAATATTATAAAATTGTTGTTTGAAATAAAAATCAGTATTTTTTTAATGTTAATTTTTATTGAACGAACACAATTATGATTATCCAAAGATTTCACACGGATATTTATCCACTTGTTTATAGTTCCTGAAATAGGTACAGACTTCATTGAATAATCTCCAGACGAGACACATAAATATGTACAAGATATATGTACTTGAACTAAATATGTTACTATAATGTCGTGGCTTAGTACAAAAGTAAAAATGTGCATGAAATAAATAAATATGCAATAGCATTAAAATACCGTTTTATTTAAATCTCATTATAATTTATACGAATTTGAGAAGTATCAGGTTCTTTCTAATTGAACCAAGGTGAGATTAATTTCGGATATATTCGCATGTGCACCCTTTTTTTTATTTTCTGTTTTGAGTTTTTATTTTATTTGATATTTATTTTATTTTTTATAGCGATCGAGTTCACAATTTATTTATTTATTTGGCGTTTCATTTGAGGAACTCCATTTCAATTCATGTATTGATTTTTAAATCAAACACAGATTTTTTTAGTCTACTAAGTTGTATTTGATCAAACAACTCATAAATATTAATATTGTGACAATAGTTTCGCCTACTTATGGCATTTTCAAACGGATTCGTGATTTAAAAATTAATACATAAAAGAGTTCATAACTCTCAAATCTTATGCCGCCTAAAATTTATGTTTAACCTGCTTAGTTAAGTGGTCAGTACGTTGGGCAACCTTTTCGGAAGTTCCAAGTTCGATTCCCATGGGAGGTCAATTCGTCATCAAAGATTTGGACATACTCAAAAAACTGCGAGTAAAATATTTAAAATCCTTTAAACGACACATTTAAACAATTAAATTCCCATATTTAGTGTGAAAATATAATTATAAACTTATGTTGGTGACGATGCATACGTATATAGTATATTATGTGAACGTGTAAGTGACGAATATGTGTTTGTATGTATGAACTCGTGTGGTCTATTTCTGGGGACACGACTGAACGTTCCCAACTTCCCGTGGGAGTCGATCCCGGACTCCGGGAATACGATGAAGCAAGACTTTGTTGAGTGCCTGCTGCTCGCTACTTTGCAGGAACTCGATAGGATTTTATACGAGCAAAATGATGTTTTGTTTGTTTAAATTTGTTTTTTTTACATTAAATAAAAAAAAATATCCATCACGCCGCTTCTCGTAGGGGTAGGCAGAGAGAATACGAGAACGTCACACCATATCGTTAAACAAGAACGTCTGTATATAATATAAAAATATATCCGTTCCATCAAAGTCGTTATCTCTTAAATTAATTAACTGATTATTTCGAGATTTTTAGACGCGAGAAATAAAAACACATTTAAAAAATAAAAATTAAAACATTGAACTTATCAGAAACACACGCAATACTAAATATTGCCCATGGCGGATATCATGGTTTTCCGACACTGCTGACACTTAGCATCTACATTGTTGTCGATTGCATTGTTGTTAATTTTGAACATTTTCATAACTTTATTGCATTGTGAAATTCTACATATTCTAAATATATGTTTTCTATCCATTTTTTCCATTTAATCAGACTGAGTCACAGCAACGCGTTGCCGGATACAGCTAGTTAACTTAAAAATTTAACATTGTACCATACCATGTTTGACTTTATTAATGTAAACATGACTTGTTTAAAAAACATTTATAGTTTTTCTCCTAGAACAGATTTATTAATTGCTTCACCGTTTGTTGAAAGTAACAGTAACTCACAAAATACTAAGCATTGCTCAGGCAGACAGCGTGCTCCTTGATAGCTGCAATCATGAAGTATTATTTATATTGTGGATTAAATAGTTTTTTTTATTAAAAAAAATAATATTGCTTTTATTTGTATTGTGAAATTGAACATATTACAACAACGTCAAAAATACAAAACTTGATTTTTCAGGAGAACGTTTTTAATGTTTAAAAATATAATACAATGTATTAAAAACAAATATCAAGCCACTTATTGAACTTTTTACTATGCAACAGATCTTTTTTGGTTTTTTCTCCATTTGAAAAAATATAAAGTTTATTTAAAAAAAATAATTAAACAAAACCTTTTCTTCAAAAAGCAAAAACAACACTTTATGCCCTGTATCGGGTAAATATTAAGTTAAAAATATGCCACTTTTGCTGGGACGTATTATATTTTCTGGACATTTTGAAAACATGCACACCTGAAAATTGTCAATTTTTTATTTATGACGTTCTTAAAAGGAGTAAGCGAAATGTGTGCTATTTTTTTCATATAACTTGACTGAGTCACAACAACGCGTAGCAGTTGTATGAAACGTTGAGAACGCTTATGGCCGCATTCGTGCTAGTTTTTATAATAGACTGAAAAAATATACTTCTTCATTTATGACGTGTGAAGAACCAAGCAATAAATCATTGTTTTTCAATGAAATAATTAACGGTCTCCTGAGACAATAAGCAATCGCTTGATTTATGTGCTTCCCCCCTTTGTAGATCTTATCTAAAATAGCATTGAGGGTGTGTATTTCATGTCATATACAAGAATCCATTGATTTAATGTAAATTCCAGTTGCCAACGGTAATGCCCGCATGCAACACGTAGAACAAAATTAAATACAATTGTAAAATAACATGTTGCATAGTATAAAATTATCGTATTAGTGTGTGTCTCCCTTATATGTAATTAAAATTTATGTTTATGTTTTTTACGGACATTTCTTAGTTTAATTGCATTTATATAATAATAAAACAACTATTAAGTGTTTTCTTCTTATTTTATTATTTTATTTTATTTGACCAGTGGAACAGTTTCGGAATTAATAATTTCACAAAAATGATAGGTGTTTAGAAAATTATATATTATTATAAACACAAGGCAGGGGTTAAAAACCATGGTATTATTTTTTTTATATATTTCATTTTATAACATCCGGTTACTGGTCAAATAAAATAAACGTAAAAACAGCTATATAGCTGTTTTTTTGTTATATACATTTTACATGAGGAGGAATGAATTTTATTTGAATGAATTTAAATAGTTCTTTTAAGTAGGTATATATTAATTTCATATTTTATTCTTACATAATTATTATTACTTTGTGAATATTTGTTACAATAAAAACTAAATAAAAAGTTAAAACGTATTATTCACGTAATTTTTTTATTATTTATATATGGAAAAAAACTGACAAAACTACGATGGATATTATTAAGTTGTATCAAATTTACTTTAAGTTAAATAATATTCTTACCACCATTAGAAATTGTGTAATTTATGTTTTACCATTTTTGTATCTTATGGGAAATTATATAAAACATTGTTTATTCCTGGACAAAAAATATACAAAATTCAATCGAAAGTCTACTTTCCTTTGGATACAGTCAGATTGCTTGGTCAAATTTGTCGCATTTGGTTTGGGTCCGTTAGGGCGTATAGCCGAACTCACTTGAAACATATTTACAAAGCCACAAAAATAGTCAGTATTTTAATCATTTATTTTTTTAAAACACATAATTTCAGTAGCGAAACATACGTTTTTTTACTAAATCTGAAGATAAAGCTATTATAAAAATATTTTGTAAAATAAGAATTGATGAATGTTAGTTAAATATTTCTTTGATTAGCGAATAAAAACGTGACTGGCAGCTAGAACAGCGCCTGTACATGTTTCGTTTTACGTTAAATGAATGAATTCCACTGAAAGAGAAGCATGCAATATTTGTATGTCCTGAATGTGCTTTAAATAACTTCATAAATATATTTTTCGTAAAATTAACAAAATGTGTTCTGAAAATGTAATGTTTCTATATTAATAGCAGGTCAACCGTCACGTTGTTTACATTTTACAACACCTACATTCCTACATACACATAACATAACGTTAGTTTCGACATGACATTGGCACAAAGATTGACATGAAGTATTTCACGAATATTCCACGGTAGCGGGATCACTAAACTCAGATTTATTTGTAGAACTTTACTCTTCACATTCCTGTTACCCCGATCCGAGAGCTAGTTAAAATATAACGGTGGAACATTTATACACTAACTAACTAATTATCACGCCATTTTTGTTCAGGGATAGAAGGAGAGGATAGAACGTAACATTAATCTGTCTTCGACTTTTTATTTATGCGTACTTACCTACACTTTTTCCGGTTTCCTGTACTTTTAAAGTTTTTGCAGTACTTGATCTTTCTCTGCCTTTCAATTACATTTTTTTAAAAAGTTAAACACTTAAGTATCCCACATAAAGAGTTTTATTTATATATACGACTAGTTTCGAAAAATTACAGATGTTTTCATCTTCTGGTAAAAATTAAAACTAGCGAACAGAAAATATATTTAGGGGTAAATATAGGTTAAAAAATAAACAGAATAGGGGTGGGGGTTAGGGACAAGATTTTTCGTAAAAGGAAACAAGGATAATAATGGTGACGTATTTTGAAAATATATATTTTTAATTAAAGTTTTATCTGAATTAAATTTTTTATGTATTTCTAAATTTTCTAAAATATTCATGACTTGACAAATATATACCTTTAAATATATTTTTTGTTCGTTAGTTTTAATTTTTATCAGAAGATGAAAACATCTTTAAGTTTTCGAAATTAGTCGTATATATAAATAAAACTCATTAAGTGGTATATTCAAATGTTTAATTTTAAAAATAAAAATAATTAACATGTCATTCCACAAAATTAATGTCGAATCAAGAAATAAATCAATTACATTTGTTCATATATTTATAAGCATTATCGATAAAATGAAAAGGGGTGTATTGAGATAGTTTGGCCATGTGGAACAAATGACTGAGGAAAGAACGGCGGAGTAGAGGAAGGCCGAGGAAAGCTTAGCATGATAAAGTATATAAAACACTTAAAAGTGGTTTCAAAAGTATCAGTTCTAAAACAGGAATAATCGGCGGATATGTGCAAGAAGATGCATAAATGTGGAATAGGTGAAGATTGTTTGCAAAGACACAGTGGTGTGGCGTTCTATTCTCCCTGCATACCCCTGCAAGGAAGTTGCGTGATAGGTTATAATTTAGTTTAAGTGTTATCATACAGTATGAAAATGATAAATTTAGTTAGGATACACCAAAATATGTTAGTTTTGTAATGAAAAATTTCATCGAAAATAATGCCTTATTTGTCGAATCAGACATCTTTTTTTCTAAATAAATCTTTCCGCTCCTTATAAACTCAAAAAAATATGTCTCTATCTTCCAAATGGGTAAACTGAACATAAAAATCAATCACCGAGGTTGTAATAAAGTCACCTCATTAAATGTGCCGTACTTCTTTCAGCTCATCAGCTTTTAAGGGCGGAGAAGCAGTTGAAAGATATGTAGCCAGTTTACTCTATTAGTTGAATACTTTATTAAGAAAGCGTCTTTATTTGTAAACGGTGATTTTAAACAAGAAAAAGACATTTGAAAGGAATACAAAATTGACATGAAAATTAACATGAAAATTGACATGAAAATGAAAATAAATATATTTGAAGTAATCATTTTAAAGTTATGATATTTCAAATGAGTCCTATAAGTTTAACTAAAAAATTAAAATTAAAACGTGAATTCAGAAATGAAGACTCTAAGAACCATATCTGGCAAGAGTCTACGAGACAAAACAAGAAACGCCAGGATAAGGGAAATATGCGATATCGATTGCATGCGATATAGACATTGCACTGTACGGCCAACCTCAAGGTAGACGACTCCAAGGCAGATCACCAAAGTGATGGATCGACAGCTGAGAACCGACATTGCAGGAGGCTAATCTCTCTTAAAAACAGGCCACAAGGCCTACACCAAGCAGAATAAAAAGAAGAAGTAGTGAAGATTACTAACCACTACGCTGCCTCACCGCGGGGTATGCAGAGAGAAATGAATGCCAATCTGTCTTTGCAAACATTCTTTGCCTTGACGGTTAGTTAGTTTTTTGGTGTCTACTAAATATTTGTAATAATTTTTGACTTACCTACATCATTGTTCCGAAAATTCAAAAAGTCTAATTTGTGAACAACAGAGATTAGGACATATTTTTGACATATCAACATATATGAAGAGGAATATGGAAGTTTGGGCATTTACGGGGCTTACAACCGTCATAGGCTTTATTTAAGTGATGACTTAACAAACGTGTGACATTCACCAATTCTACCCATGATTGACAATCACACTATTCAAATTCTTGAAAAAAATGTGAAAAATAACTCTTATTGGAGATAATGCAGATTTTTTGACTCTACTAAGCTGTATTTTATTGATAAAAAACACATGAAAATTAATATTGTTTTATTTTTTTCGCTTAGTTATGGCATTGAAAATGCCATAACTAGGCAAAACTATGGACACAATATTAATTTTTATATGTTTTAGCATTAAAATACAGCATTGTAGAATCAAAAAATCTTGGTTTGATTCAACAATTAATTCATAAATTTAAATGGAGTTCTACAAATTGAACACCAAATCAATAAATAATCCAGATATGTGAACAAGTATTTAGACACACAAAAAATGTTTTAAGATTTGGACTCACTCAAAATTCTGTGCTAATTTTTTATTTGGTTTCTTAAACAAAATATCTCGAGCACACTATTGCGACTTTTTCATGATATTTTTTTTGCAAACTTCGAATACTGCTCTTCGCTTTATTTATTTTGTTTTCTTCTTAATACCCCGTCCACACAGACCGCTTAATATCCTGTGGGAAATTTGAATTTTAAAGTGTCTTGAAGGGTTCCCTTTTCTCTGCTCCTTTCGAACTCCTTGGTCTTCTTATTCTCTCCTCGCGGAAAGCCCTCAAGAGCATCATAATTATTTCTATATCCAGTTTCTATATGGGGTGGAGGGAAATATGCAAATTCATGCCACAAAAGCGCACTTAATATTTTGTGTACCTACCTATCTAAGTGTATGAGTAGGTACTATGTTGCCTACATGTGTATGAAAAACACAGAATTTGTATATAGTGAAAATTTCTTGAATGTTTTCCTGATGATGAATTATGTTTGAATTGATTAGTAAAAAAGTGAATAATGAATAACGTTTGAATTGTATTAATAAAAAAAGTGGTGAAAACAAAGTTAATTAATTTTATAAAGATATAGTGAAAATTGTATGAAAATTTGTATTTCGTTAAGCATTGTGAACGAATATTATAATCTTTTTCTCCTTAAACCCTTATCCGCACGCCAATGGTGCATAGGGCACTACAGCAGTGGTGCAAAGGGCAAACGCAGAGTTGTCATGATCGCTAACACATTAAGCCCTCCGCTTCAGGTACCAGTCCAGGGTAATATTGAATAAATATTGGAGTGAAATAATCACTTATATTTATTTGACCCACCCTTGCAATCCAACCTGGGACCTAGGAAAACGGTAGCCGAGCGTGCTGACCATTACGCTACAGAGGCGAATAATATTATACTACTCGTATATAATAGGTATCTCAACTCGAGATGACACATCTATCGTTTTTATATAAAATACCGACCCATTAAATTTACCCAATAAATATTTACCCAGTAAATATATTTTACCTTTCTTTCATCACCTTTTCGTTCCACATATCCAAACCATATCAACACGTCTTTCTCAATTTTGTCGGCAATGCTTATCTCGGCCTTGCATTATTTACTTACATAACCATTCGAAAGTCTGTCGAATATTTTGTTTAAACGCACATTTGTTTGAGAGATCGCATTTCGGTTATATTTGTCAGAATTTTTCTTGCAACAATGTGGATTTTTAATTTCATCTCTAACATGTCTCTTAATGAGTACCTCAAAGTAATCATTTTCGACACGATTTTCTTCCGTTGCAAGTGAAACAATAGGCAGTTAGTTTGTTTTGCGTGAATGCTGAATGCTCCACAGTTCTTTATTCCTAGCTCTGCGTGTTACATAGTTATTGTGACGTAATTAGTCGTTGGAAACTGCAAGGACACGTTCATATGCTCACTGAACAGGACTCTTTGGCGTGGGACGGTAATGTGTAGTACATATCGCTCACTCCTTTCAAGAACGTCATAAATCAAAAAACTTGATTTTTCAGGAGAACGTTTTTAAAGTTTAAAAATATAACACAATGTATTAAAAATAAATATGAAGCCACTTACTGAACTTTTTACTATGCGACAGATTTTTTTAGGTAAAACCTGAAGGATTTTTCTCCATTTGAAAACTATTATTATATTTTAAAAAAATAATTAAACAATACCTTTTCATCAAAATGGAAAAACAACATTTTCTGCCCTGTAGCGGGTAAATATTAAGTTTAAAATATGCCTCTTTTGCTGGGATATAAAACATTTTCTGGGCATTCCGAAAACATGCCCAACTCAAAATTGACGATTTTTGGTTTATGACGTTCTTGAAAGGCGTGAGCGATATGTAAGTATTGCAAGAGTGCTTCTAAGGACGATTCCAGGCGCCTACTCGCTAACGATATAAATGTTATTTGTATTAATGTATCCGCCAAACCTATTTGTTTTATTGTTTAAGTAGATACTTATATCGTACAGGTTTGAAGGGGATCGCAATGTAGTTGTTATCTACTTATATTACTTATTGTTAGGGCATAATATTTGCGAAATAACTAACTAACTAACTAACTAACCATCACGCCGCTTCCCCGCAGGGGTAGGCAGAGAGAATCGAACGCCACACCACTCTGTCTTTGCAAACATTCTTTGCCTCTTCTACATTCATGCATCTCCTCATAGATACCCGACGATTATTACGACTCCTGACCCGGCCGCTTTCAAGTATTTGACATACCTGATTGTGCCAAGTTTTCCTCGGTCGTGCTCTGCTTCTTTTTCCAACTACATTCGCTCCATAAATTTGTTTAACCGTTCTTTCTTCACTCATACGCTCCACATGTCCAAACCATCTTAACATACCTTTCTTAATTTTATCGATAATGCTTATCTCAGCCTTACATTCTTTCCTTATTTCATCATTCGAACATCTATCAAACATCGTTTTGCCACACATTCGTCTGAGGGATCGCATTTCGACTGCATTCAGTCTGCTTTTATCCTTCTTTTGCCAACTCCATGCTTCGCTTCCATACATAAGGGTTGGAACCAGAACTCCATTGTGTACTGCCAGTTTAGCTTCCGCTGATAGATTTTTATTTGCTAAAACTGATTTTAGTGCACCATTCACTCTGTTCCCAGCATTCACTCTCCTTTCTATGTCTTTATCAATCTTTCCATCCCTAGAAAACATACTACCCAAATATATGAAATCATCTACCTGTCCCAAAATCTCCCCATTTACCAATATTTCAAACTCAGATCTACATTCATCTCTTTCAAAAACCATGATTTTGGTTTTATATTATATATTGATTCGGCATTAACTTTGTGGAATGACATGATTAGTTTATTAAAATTAAACACTTGAATAATCCACTTTATCGAGTTTTATTTTGATTTACGACTAGTTTCGAAAACGACAGTTGTTTTCATCTTCTGGTACAGATTAAAACTAATTTAATTTGTACCAGAAGATGAAAACAACTGTCGTTTTAATTATTGACTTGGCGTTTAATTTGTAGAACTCCATTTTAATTTATGTATTAATTTTAAATCAAACACAGATTTTTTGAGTCTACTAAGTTGTATTTTATTAACAAAAAACACATAAAAAAATATATTGTGACAATTGTTTCGCCTTGTTAGGGCATTATCAAACGAATGTTTGATAATGCCCTAACAAGGCGAAACAATTGTCACAATATAATTTTTTATGTGTTTTTTGTTAATAAAATACAACTTAGTAGACTCAAAAAATCTGTGTTTGATTTAAAATTAATACATAAACTGTCGTTTTCGAAACTAGTCGTAAATCAAAATAAAACTCGATAAAGTGGATTATTCAAGTGCTTAATTTTCATAAAATAACGGTGATTTAAATTTCAAAATGAAACCCTTGTTTAACCCTACATAACTAAACTATATTTGAAGATACATAGTAACTAAACATTTGTCAGGCGGACTTCGCAATTAAGAAGTGAAAATTATCGAAATTATTTATTAAAAATAGTAACTGATTACATGACACTTAAGTTTGGTTTATTAGGAATGAATGTAAGTGACAATAAATCACTATTCCGTTAATAAAGCCTGGCGGGTGCGGGGTGCGGGGATTTAAGTGCACTTGACTTTTTCGGAGAAGGGTGTCGTCGCGTGGACGAATGTTTAGTTATCTAGGGTAAATATATCACAAATTTTGAATGTATGCAAAATGTTGAATGGAGTTTTTTGCAATTACTTCATGGCACATTTTATAAAACTTTTAAAAATAGAAATCAAAAGAAGTTATAAACCGCTTTTATTTTTTAAACTATTCTCCAACCGGTTTTGACAGGAACTTTGTCATCTTCAAAGAAGAACTTGTACGAATCCTAAAACTGTGCAATATTTGAAGCCTGTCGGGTGCGAGGTGCAGGGAAGTAAGTGCACTTGACTTTTTCGGAAAAAGGCGTCGTCGCGTGGACGAATGTTTAGTTATATAGGGTTAAAACCTTTTATTCATATTCACACGTAATAGTACTCATTCGTAAATCATGTCATAATGTCTTAATAGATATACACACCTAACTTATCTTATAATACAAAAAAAAAACTAACGAAACATCACGCCGCTTCTTCGCTGAGGTAGACAGAGCATTAAGCATCTTATTTCTTCATATATTTTTTTTGACATCTCATCAAGGATGAAGATGATATGGAAGTCTGGGCATTTACGGGGCTGACGACCGTCATAGGTTGGTCAAACTGATCACTTTACACAAGTGTAACATTCACCAATTCAACCGATTATTGACAACCACACTACTCAAATTCTTGGAAGTTCTATATATATATGAACCAATTTAGAAACGTTGTTCTTGAATCACTAAAACTTCACTAGAGACATCTATTGGTGAGATGAATGTATATGTATCGGTCGTCATCACCGTAAATGCCCAGACTTCCATATCCTTCTTCATCATTGATGAGATTCAAAAAAATAATATGAAAAACAACTCCTACAATTGGAGATAATCCAGATTTGTGAACAAGTATTTGGACACACTCAAAATGTTGTATCTTATCTCGTCATACACTTGCCAATTATTCTTAAATCTCACCCAACTATTTTCATACGTTCGAATAAACTGGTCAAGCCAATATTTCTTCGGTCGCCCTCCACTTCAATTCCCAAGTACGTTATCCTCATATTTATTTAACCTTACATTCCTCACTCATTTGTTCCATGGTCAGAATCATCCAACACACCTATTTTATTTGATTGAAAATTGATGAAAATTTAATCCATTTTACAATTTACATAATTAAAATACAACACTAGTAAATAAAGCAATCAGATAATCATTATGTGGAAAAAATAAAATTATAATGGTCGGCATAATGGTTTCGTTATGCACTGTTTACACGTTCGTGAATGTTTATCTTTGTGTAAACTATGCCTATAAAATAATGTTTAATAATGGATCATTGTCAGACGGGAGGAATATCTAATTTAACATACGCAACGTATAAAGGATTTTATTAGACTCGTTTTGTATTTATAAGAGCCGATATAATCAATATTTTCATTCATCATTTTCTTTTGGAAAATTCGCCTTCGTAAATACGTTATTTTTGTAAGTTGGTATTGAATGACGTCACAGAAACGATGGACTTATTTTAATATTGGTAACATTGCTAAATTATTTGCGGCTCTATTTGTTGATGTGAATGGTCCACCCTCCCACCCCCCCTCGCCACATATTTGGATAACACAAATGGTAGTGAAGTGGTAAACAAACAATCCACACTACTACTATTACAGCTTTATAAACCATAGACAATGAACAACATGACGTCATAAAACGTTCGATGACGGAAATTAGATGACGTATGCGAACGCACGTTTTTTGTTTTATTAAAATATCTAAAGTTTAAACCTTAATATCTCATTTAGTTCTTTTCAGATTTCAATAAGAATGTTACCGATAGTTTTGTGATTTTTCATATTAATTTATTAGCCAATAAATCAACATCATGACAAAAATCTATAAGTTCCCAAGTAGATAGGTATCTGCAAAATTTACCAATACAACTCTAACGACGAAATACTTGAAATATATCGCCAACTCCTTTCAACAACGTCATATATATAAAATCGTCAATTTTCAGTTGTGCATGTTTTCGGAATGCCCAGAAAATGTACTATATCCTAGCAAAAGCAGCATATTTTTAAAATAATATTTACCCGCTACAGGGCAGAAAGTGTTGTTTTTGTATTTTGACGAAAAGGTATTGTTCAATTATTTTTTTAAATACACTAAATATTTTTCAAATGGAGAAAAAACATTCATGTTTTACCTCAAAAGATCTGTTGCGTAGTAAAAACATCAATTAGTGGCTTAATATTTATTTTGAATACATTGTATTATATTTTTATACTTTAAAAACGAAAAATCTCCTGAAAAATCAATTTTTTTTTTTTAAATGACGTTATTGAAAGGAGTGAGCGATATGTTTCACTGATTTCATGAAATACGACACGTAATTAATTATTTCTAATCTTTAAAAAAACTGAAATGTATTTCGATTGTAGTTCAAGTTGCAATATTATAAAATCATAATATTTAATGAAATAATAAGGTATCCAATAAATTCAAATGAAACCCTTGATTTTTTACCCTACGAATAATACGAGTGTATTATTCATGACGTCAATAAAAAAAGATACCAGTGATTATGAAATAGGGTAGATCTGAGATAGATCACATTTTTCGTCATGTCATAAACAATTTTCAGTTTTGATTTAGTTTTTTTTTAATAAATATTTTAAAATATACCTTCAGTATGGGAAAATTTGGGAATATTGTCAGAAAAATTATGACTTTGAAATGTTTCATAAGAATTGAAGAGCGAAACGAGGTTGATGCGTAGAATTGAAAAGATTTATAGTGTTTATACTACGGATAAGTAAATATTGCCTCAAACGCGAGCGGTGACATGAAAACGAGCAATTATGTACAAATATGTATCACTATTTAAATTATAAAAGGAAGAGATGAGGAGAGATAACGCTTACTTAGGCTCAAATGAGCGTAGTATCAAATTCTTCTGGGGTACTCAATTCCACTCAACGCTCCTCATGTCCGTAATCAGTCACAAATCTTGTTATAATTAAACTTTGCATTGAAAATAGTAAATTAAAAGGAGATAAGTGTTTCTTGACTGTTTTCCGCAGATACATTGTGGCACATTTTATAATATCTTAAAAAAATTAATTAACTTTGTTTTCACCACTTTTTTTACTGATACAATTCAACCTACCGGTTTCAACAATACATTGTCATCATCAGGGTTTATTTTAAATCAAAATCATTTAAACATTAAAAAACTCTCACCAAAAACTTTCACACACACATAACATTTAGCAACACTAAATGTTATTACATTAAGGATTTTTATGGAGTGTGTGGAAACTTTTGGTGAGAGTTTTTTAATGTTTTTAATGTTTTTGATTTAAAATAAACCCTGATGATGACAATGTATTGTTGAAACCGGAAGGTTGAATTGAATTAATAAAAAGTGGTGAAAACAAAGTAAATTAATTTTATAAAGAGATAAGAGTGTTCCTTCCTCTTATACCATACCTATATCCAGTTGAATGTTTTGTTTCATATTTTGTATATTAAAAGCATTGGTTACTTTGTGTCATGGTAATTTAACATTCTGCATACATCGTTCATCGTTCATTTTGTGTAATACCACTTTCATAAACACTTACTCGTGACATACCACAAAGTTATTTTATTATACATTTTTATTTATTTAATTAATAAAGTAAAATTAATTAAACTATTATTTATGACCCCTGGGCTAGTGTTGTGGAATGGGATCATCAGCTGCTGCCTAACAGGGCCAATCCACCATCTTTGCGTGAGAAGAATCATACATTCCTGTCTCCTTTCTCAACAACTGCATCCCCAGATATATCAGTTAAACATTTTTAAATAAGGGTTAATTTTACCCCTGATTAAAAACGGATATTCATTTTTGTTATTGTAATGCTCCCTTGCTTATAATAAATTAGAACTTTCTATGCGGAGCCTGTTAAATTTTTGGTTATGCGTTTGATAAAGACGTTATTAACACATTAAAACCGAGCTGTTTTCGGAATGTCATCACAATTTCCTCAGATATCGTTGTAACAATAAATAATTTATAAGCTTTTTTATTTTCTTCTCACCCTCATTCACAACCCAATGGTGCAAAGGGTACTGCATCGTATTGATTCAGTGTTATTTTGATCGTTACTCACAATAAAGTAAGGTGATCACTCCTGCGCTTCAGGGACCAGTCCAGGGATATTTTTAATAAATATAAGAGTGTGAAATCACTTATACTTATTTTCAACGTCCCCCTGGGAATCATACTCGGGACCTCTAGTACGGTAGCTTAAAACGCTTACTATTACATGACGGAGGCGGAGCTTTGTTATTTATTTTAAAACTTTTTTTATACTTTCATTTATTTTTCCATCACAATTTATATGACTAAATAATGTATCCATTTCGTCGTTTTCCCGCAAGAGTAAGCAGAGAAAAAAGAACGCCACACTAATATCTCATTCGAAAAAACAATCTTGACGTCGTTCAAATTCATGTTAACAATAATCGATAAAATTGGTGCGTTGTAGAATGTAGTTGAAAATGGGAGCAGAGAAAAATTTAGAAAAACATGGCATGGTCAAATATTTCAAATACTTAAAAGTGGTCTATCTAAGAGTCTAAATAATCACCGGGTATGGATGAGGAGATACATGACTTTGAAAGTGGCGAAGATTGTTTGCTAATAAAGATATATGTGGCATTCTATTCTGTCTGCCTACTCTTGCGGAAAAGCGGCGTGATGGTAAACTAGTTAGTGAAGAGATAATATCGGAACTTAATATTGTTTTATCGCAAATAAAAAGTATCTTCCATACCTTTATCCGTACCCCAATGGTGCATAGGGCACTGCATCATATAAATGCAAATTTATCTTGATCGTTAATACATGAAAGGAAGGTTCAGGTACCAGTCCTTCGCTTCAGGTACCAGTCCAGGGTAATATTGAATAAATATTTGAGTGAAAAAATCACTTATATTTATTTGACCCCCCCTGGAAATCGAACCCGGGACCTCCAGAACGATAGCCGAGCGTGCTGACCGTTACACTACGGAAACGGACAAACTAAATAAAATAAAAAATATACGTGGACTAAAATCACAAAACCTTACTGTAATAATACTCTTTTCAATAAAATAATAGTTTTTAATTCTTGAATGTTTTCCGCAGATACTTTGTGGCACATTTTATAAACTTGAAAAAATTAATTAACTTTGTTGTCATCACTTTTTTATATTAATACAATTTAACCTACTGGTTTTGACACTACCTTGTCATTATCAGGGTTTATTTTAAATCAAAAACATTAAAATACTCTAACCAAAAACTTCCACACACTCCATAAAAAAATAATATTTAGGATTTTTATGGAATGTGTGGAAGTTTTTGGTGAGAGTATTTTAATGCTTTTAATGGATTTTAATTTAAAATAAACTCTTATGATGACAAGGTAATGCTGAAATCGGTAGGTTAAATTGTATTGATATAAAAAAGTAGTGAAAACAAAGTTAATTAATTTTATACAGTTTAATAGTTTTTAGATGAAAAAATATTCAAATTGATTAGTCTACATTTCTAGGGGTTCTGAGGGTTGAAGGTCGGTAGCTCGCAAGAAGGGTGTTCAAGAATGGGTATGATTCAATTACGTTTCGTAATCCACGTATGTGTACAAGAGGATTCGACGAGTTTTATCATGCAAGGGTAATCTCACACTAACGTAAACATTCCGCCGTATTTATATATTCAGACTTAACTGTTTGCGCAATAATGTAGCACATGTGCCTAAAGAGGCAAAAATTCCCGTTAAGAATTTTAAGGCAAACGATAAAACGATAGGCAGCAGAGGACATAATTTAAATTTCACAACATCTTGAAATTTGTGTTTTCGAATATTTGAATTTGTCAAAACACAATTCTGTTATCTACCCACGAAATAAATATCACAAGGTACAGTATCGAACAGATTAATTGAAACAAAACTTCGTTGTATATTCCTAAATAAAGTTTTATAAAATCTTTTGTGTATTAGTTATATTAAAAATAAATATTGAATATGATCTCATTTGGGTTCAATATAAGATTTTAATCCTCTTGGCGTCTATTATATAACATTTTGGTACGTGGATACCATTTTTTCGTCTCGAAACAATACCTGAATTATGGACAAAATGAGTTTTTCCACCGTAGTGCATTCAATTTTAGGAGCCGATTCTTACATATTGCCGATAGATTTTCAAATAGGTTTATGTCTGGCAAAATAATTGACCAGTCCAACACAGTTCATTGTTTTTGTGTGAAAAATCATTTTTTTGGATTTGTGGCAGGGGGGTTAAATCCTGCTGAAATATTCCATTACCATTTGACCTTCATTTTGGTATCTTTGGTAGTATCTTTTCCAGTAGAATTGGGTGATACTTTTCGCTATTCATCATCTCAGTCACTGAAAGAAGCAGCCCTGGTCCATAATACGAGAAACATCCCCAAAACATTTTTTAGAGGGTGTCTATTAACCATTTTTATTTTCAATTAAATGTTCGATACTGTAGATATGTGATATTTATTGTGTGGCACTTGCGAATTTAAGGGGTAAAAATTCATACCCTTATAGAATAATATAAACGAGAGATGAGAGAGTATGTAATTTAAATTTCCACAGCTAATACTTTTTGGGTTTTTGATCATTTGAGTTTCTAAGTATGTCGGAGTAAGTTCAGTATTAAAATATAAAATAAATATTATACGAGTCACAAAGTAGATATGATATATTTTTAATGTGGCATTTTTGTCTAAATAGGTAAAACATTGTTTTTAATAATTTTAGGGTAAGCGATAAAAATAATACAAAAAATTACATAAATTTTAATTTCCATAAAAAATTACATAATTTAAATCTTGGGTTTTAGAACATTGAAATTAATAAGTACGTCAAAATTTAATTTTGGTACCTATCCATAAAATAAATATGAAGTTACTAGGAAGATCAAAAATTCAAATTATTTATCGTTGATACTCGTGAACACGAATCAATTGATCTTAGTGCAAAAAATGCTTTTGGCATTTTTCGATAGTAACTGATCCGAGACGAATATTTTGCAGACGTTAGGGAATGGCGGGAATGCGTCCGCCAGGACTGTTGCCAGGAATGTTTGTCACAGGACGTTCGCGCGTTGCCAGGACATCAGCAAGGGCGAGATAAATTGAGAAAAGGAGACAGTTTTCCAGGAATTTGGGAAGGTTCGCCGAGAGTTATTGAATGACACAATCGCGCCGATCTTCAGACAACAGACGTCCTCATGTCCGGTCCATAATCGATGCGCTGTCTTTCTCGTATCTCGAGTGATATGTCCACTTTTAGGGTACATTTATTTGGAACTGTGATTCCCAAACTGTACAAATATTTATTAACTTTTATCATTAAATCTAAAATTAAATTGTAATATTTTTTTGACATATCAACATTTGCTGGGCATTTACGAGGCTTATGACCGTCAAAGGCAGGTTTAAGTGATTACTTAACACACATGTAGCATTTTCCAATTCTACCTATGATTGACAACCGTACTACTCAAATTCTTTGAACTTCTAATTACATTGATGAATTTCAAAACAAACTGTTTGAATTGACTAGAATTTCAGTAGAATCATGGATTATAATCACATGCATGAGAAATGCAAGAAAATATACTTTTCATTTTATTATTTTGGCTTATAATTTGGCCATTTAATTTATTTACAACATTTTGAGTGTGTTCAAATAAAGCCCAGTAAATGCCCACACTTGTATATTTTTATTCATCTATGCTGAGATTTCAAAAAAATAATTAAAAAATAACTCCATATTGAAGATAATTCAGATTTGTGAACAAGTATTTGGACACACTCAGAATGTTGTAACATTGTATTTATCATACTTACTATATGTGTGAAAATGTACTTCGTAACTTTATGATTTGAAAGAATATTACAATGAAGGTTATGTCTATTTGGGGTTTCATGAAGGCCTCAGCAAAATAAAATATAAAAAAAACATACTCAACTCAACCAAAGATGAAAAATAATAATGATTAGAAAAGAAGAATAGCTACATTCTCAGGGTCGCATATCTATACTTGTTCAAAATAAGTCCTTGAGGATTACATATTTTAAATAAATAAAAAGAAACCGGAATACTAAAAATGTAAGTTATTTATATAAATATCCGAAATGTTTGGGAAGCCCTGATTTCCAAATCCGTTTTTCTCGTTGCTAGTCTAATAAATCGAATGGTTGATAACATCTGTACTTTAGAAAATGCGAGGGAATATCTAAAATAACCAAACGAATACTTTTTCACAACATTTTGAATGTGTCCAAATACTTATTCACAAACCTGGATTTTCTCGACTTAGGAGTTATTTTTACATTCCGACAGTGTAAAAATAAAAATCTCAATATGGATGAAGAAGACTTTGAAAGTCTGAGTATTCACAGGGCTTAACCGATCATAGGCTGGTTAAGTCATCAATTTACAAAGTGCAACATTTACAATTCGACACATGATTGACAACCACCCTACTGAAATTTTCGAAACTTATATATACATTAATTCATCTCATGAAACAGTGCATATGAATTTAAAACAGTCATTTATATTGGATTGAAAAAAGCCATTTTATTTAACCCTTTTAACCCGTGTCCGCCTCCGTAGTGTAATGGTCAGCACGCTCGACTACCGTTCTGGAGGTCCCGGGTTCGATTCCCAGGGGGGGGGGGTCAAATAAATATAAGTGATTTTTTCACTGTAATATTTATTCATTATTATCCTGGACTGGTACCTGAAGCGGAGGGCTGATCACCTTTCCTTCATGTTCAAAACGATCAAGATAACACTGCGTTTATATGAAGCAGTGCCCTATGCACCATTGGGGTGCGGATAAGGGTTTTATTATTATATTTTTTATAATATAATAGATAAAAAAGACAAATGTCGGGTTGTGGTCCCGTGGTTAGTGTCGCGGATTCTTGAATCAGAGTTTTTGGGATCGAAATCACTCTACCACAATTTGATACCTATTTTTAATAATAGGCCGATTAAGTTCACATAAATGGTATAAAATTTAAGTTTTTTGAAAAAAAAAATTTTTTCTTTTTTAATTTTTTGTATTGGTTTCTCATTTTATTTTTATTTGTATTTTTTTAAGTGATAAAGATCGTATTATTTTCAATAATACGGTGATCATTTTCAATGTATTAAAATAGCCTTTAACCATTTTAATATAACAGAACTATGAAAGAAAAAACTGTTTATTGTTATGAAAATCTACAAAGAAACTGTTTATATGAAAAATTAATATTTATTGCTGTTGTCGATGAAAAAAAATCCCTCTTTTACATATAATATTTAACCACAAATAAACGTTTTTATCATTTGATTTCTTAATTATTATTTCAATATGTTTTGTGTAAGCAAACTGTCCGAATTGATCGAAAAAGTAAACACGATAATATCAAATAAATAAGAATCTGCGGAAATTTTTACCGTTACGAAAAAAATCTGAGTAATCTTATTTAAAACAATTGTTTAATTAAGTTTTAGATAGTAACATAAATACCACTATTTCTTCAAATCTATTTTTTTAAATAAAAAATCAGTAGATTTTACATCGATACAATTTAATCAATTAATGAAATAAAAAAATTGTATCGACAATAACTGTTGAGGACTTTTTTGATAAATGAGAATGATATTTTCTGGCATTTCTCATGTATGCAATTATAATCCAGGATTCGGACCTCACATACTAATATGAGAGTCTTAGTTAAATAAGAAGCTTCTTTTCATCTCACTTATATATGTCTCCAGTGAAGTTCTAGTGATTTAAGAACAATGTTTCGAAATTGGTTTATATGTATAGAACTTCCAAGATTTTAAGTAGTATATATATATATATATATATATATATATATATATATATATATATATATATATATATATATATATATATATATATATATATATATATATATATATATATAAATGCACAAATGTAAACGTTACAATTCCAACCACAAGATAACGGTCATGAGCCATGATTATAGAGTGCGGTCAGTAAAGCTATCTGATCAATGGACACGAAGGATGAACAATGGATGGATCAGTAATTATTCCGCCATAGGGAGTATCATCTTAATTACCAAGTGACCCATTTGTTTTACACAAATAATGCAATGCAATGCCATTAATGCTGTCACTTGTAATTGTTCATTAACAGAAAAGTGCATTTATCTTTATAAATGAAAAAAATAATGTCAGAGTTTTCTAAATCTTTAATGTTCTTCTAAAAGTTCCACCGATTGCTTCAATTGTTTTAATGTCGGATTCGAATACCCGCGTGTTTTTATATACACCTGTAAAAGGTATAAACCTGTTTTTTTTTTCAAAAAAAAGTTTATGACCGTAAAACGCAAAGTGCAGCGCAAACTGTTGAACGTTACAGCAACACTGCAAAAAAACTTTTGCGTAAAAGCAAAACCAAACATTGGTCATGGCAAACAGCATGCTCCTTGACAGCTGCTTTCTTTTTTCCTTTTTTACAAACATTGTGAAATTCATATCTTCTTCTGTGCGTGTCATGTCAGGTCCTACTGACGTCGACTATAACTTGAGAGTAATTGTCCTTGTGTTGGGCAGCTCTAAACAGCGCCTCGACGATCCTGATCCCCGTTTAATCTCGTATATGCTGGAGCCAAGAGATCTGTCTTCTGCCCACACCTCGTTAATTCTCTATTTTGCCTTATATGATTAGATGCAATAGCTAGCATTTATCTCCTCTTAGCACATGCCCCAGATAGGACACCTTCCAGATCTTGATATAAGTCAGCAACTGTCTTCCTGATTTTTCGATTTGGACCAAATTTGCGCTGCTGACAATATTTGTCCAAAAAATGTGTTTCATTCTACGAAAAAAAAACAATATACTAAATAAAAATTCTTACAGAAAAAAGTTTTTTGCTCCTTATTTTAAATCAGTAGGTTATGAAATATCGATATGTTATAGGCGATATGTATTTTTCATTAGGAATTTCTCATCAAAAATAGTAGTTTCATAATGTGTTTACGTTTATTAAATTTAATACCACTCATCATTTTCTGAAACCCCGTTTTTATACAATGCATTTATGACGTTGTAAGAACAGCTTTAAAGCTAGGATTTTATGTATTTAAAATTAGTCAATATTTCCACTATGGAAGAAGATTGAGATGTTTATTAGACGGTTATTATAAAATATTTAAGAAAACCATCTGCGTTTTAATTCTCTAAACTAAAGATGTCGGAAATCTTGGAGGAATTTTCTCATGACCGCGATGCATAAAAAGGCTATTAAAATCCAGCTTACATGTTTTAAAATCACACCCACATTTATTAACCAATTATTTGTTCTTTTTTCAGCTCGAGATCACAGAGAGCGGCCACAATACATCGGTAACATGTGTTTAGATATCAAAGGCAGATCATGTAAGCAAAACGCGTAGAGAATAACAAACATGTGACTGCAGTCAGACGTTAATGTAAACCTACCTCGAATTCTTTTCGCGTGTGTGTGCGGTGCCCCGTGTGTGTGAAGATGTGTAAGTGTCGTGCAGTGTTTACAAACGTCAATTTCACTTGTTCAAGTGTCCGGTCAAGTTCCGTGAAAATGTTGTTTCGGACGCTTTTGGCGCTTCTGTGCGTTTTTAGGGTTTCGGCCATCAACGATTCGACGGAGTTGGAAAAAACTGGTAAGTTGTGAAACATTAACCAGACAAATTTTATGTATAAAATGTAAAAATCAAATACTGATTTTTTTAGTCTACTCAATTGTATTTCATATACATAAATTCGTCAAAAACGTCAAAATTATAAAAAAATAGACATGTTTTGTTAATAACCAGCAAAGTATTTATAAAAAAAGAAATAAAACTATAAAAATAAAATTTGAAATACTGTAAAAGCAAAAGTATATAATTAAAAATAATACCGGAATAAATTATGTAAGATGATCATCTTGCTGGCAATTGCAACACTGTACTCCAGTGCTGCCACAACGTTGACGTTGTTGCTGCGTAATGTGCGTTATTCTGGACTGGTTGCTGAAGCGCAAGCGTGATCACCTTGCCTTCATATAAGTAATGATCAAGAACAAGATCAAAAACACTGCGTCAATTCGATGCAGTGCCCTATGCACCATTGGGCGCGGATAAGGGTTATAAGTAAGTAAGGTTATAATAAGTAAGTAATGTGCGTTATGTTATATTGCAATGCATGTAAGACTACGGCCTTTAGTGCACGTTGTTCAGAAATCCTTAGTGCACGTAGGTCGACTAAAAAACGCATGTCATCAATACTTTGTGTAGTTCTGAGAGCGTTAATAGTGCTATGATAGTATTTTTACTCACTGGTGTAGTAAGGGTCCTGACGAAGAGACAAGTACGTCTCAAAACCGGTTAACTAAATTCTCGGTGAGTGGTAGTATACTCGTAAGTTTTAACATTACTAGCATTTTAGGAAAAAAGGTTAAAATAATAAGGTTAGTATTGTATCCATACCACAAAAATAGTTTGAAATACAAAATCGGTTGATGTATGAACTGCAGTAATAATTAAAATGTATTTAATTTTTTGACAAAAATATACAAATCCAGAATAAAATACCGTTCCTTCAAATGAATGTCAACGCATTTAATTTTGTGTCACGATGCTTATTTATTTTTTCATATTTCTTATTCGTTAATTGATTATGAATAATATAAATGACGTCATCTTGGCTGTCAACAGATTTTACCCTCATCACAAAGTTAAAGGGGAGAAATAAAAGCTTACGATTTATATATAATGTTACACTTACAACCTTTCATCACTCACGAGATAGGAACGGTTAAATTTCCAAAAATATTTTAGAATTATCTACTTTTCTTAAAGTTCCTTTGATTGATATTTGATTTATTAAGAGTTTTAGATAAACAGCATAATGTAACAATACATTTTAAATAGCGTAACGGTGTATTACGCTATTTGGAGTCTACCATCTGAAGGGTTTAGTCAGGGGCGTGCTTTCCATGTAGGCAGAAAAGCAGTGCCTATCCCAACTTACCCCCGTGAGATATAAAAACGCTAACCTACGTTACATACTTTAATTGACATATGTAGATAACACGAGTAGGGTACAAATGTAATGTTTTTAACCGTTTAAACATTAGACGATAGTAAAAATGGATTAATTTAAGGAATATATAAAAAATTGTTTTTGCATTGGATGAATGAGAGCATACCTTATTATAGTTTGTCAGTTGGTAAGCGGATGGGATTATTGATTCATAAATCAATTATCGTATAAATTTACCTCTATATAGTTTGCAGAAGGAGGTCACTGGTATTTATCTTACATGAATTTTAAGGAGAAATATATATCTAAATAAGTATTTTAATACTAAAACTGCTGTTTTTATAGTATAATGTGTAAAGTAACCCATTTGTTATTTTACATATTTTTTCCGTATTTTTTACTGTTTTACTGTTTACTTGTTTTTTCACTTATTATTTTGATTTAAAATGATAGTTTTAAGCAACAGTGGTACTTACTAAGTAAAACATTAATTAAACATTAATTTTGCCACAAAGTGACTGCCGAAAAATTAATGAAAAAATTGATAAAAAACTAGCTAATTATTGTATCGTATATACCATTAATTGTATCGTTATACCAAGTATTGTATCGTTATGCCATTTTTGATTTTTTTCTCTTTATAAAACACGTATATATAATTATCACAAAATAATAAAAAAAATATTAAATATGAAATCGTTTAGAAAATTACTTTTTTTGGAAATTTACCTACCTTTTTTGGCTTCAAGTATTGATAATGATTACACATATCGTTTTTAGCGTACTATGTTGATGAAGTTATAACAGATTTAAGTTTATGCGATATTTCCTAAAAGTATTTCTTCTGTATTTGAGATTGACCGTAAAAATCTACGGTACTCAAATTTAGTGTATTCGATTTTTAATATTTGTTGTTGTTATATTTTCCTGGTATTTCTATTTTGCTTATGGGAATATCTGTGGCTTAATTTATGTGTGGATCTCATGGCATCATCAAGAAAGGAACCCCAGTCTGTCTGTCACGGTCTGAACATTAATTTCACGTGGTCCAAGACGTCACCAAACCACGTGTCGTGGATATTTCCCACGTGTGTACAATCTTCACCCTACATGCTCTGTGTCGGGATTTCGGTTATGAGATCTGATGTTCCATGTAAAATGATTTCCTGTTTCTCAATCTGCTACACGAAAGATAATAATCGTATAAAAAAATCATCTTGAAATTTTAATAAATATTATTTTTATTCAAGTACTTACTACACACATGAAAGGATTTAAAAATTCTATGGTATATATATATATAAATATGAAAAATAACAAAGCCATACTCTTTTATTTACAGTATTTGGAGTATGTTTAAATACTTGTTCTCAAATCAGGGTTAGGGGAAGGCGGGGCTAGTTGTTACAGGGGCAAGTTGTTACATTCTAAATAACTCCCCAACCACTAAGTTCTGTGGGGTACGTGTCGCACAGCATGTCTAGGTATCATGTCCGCAGTGCTCGACGGAATATCGCTCTTGCCGGTCGTGCGTAATTCAAATAAAACCGATAATAGTGTTTTTCGATCTGAAAGTAACTTTCGTTGATTGATTTTGAAGTTTAATTGTTCTCCAACTTTAAGAGGTAAGTCGATTCAAAGTAAATTAGTAAAACTCTACATGTCTCTGCTTACATTCAGATAATATATCAAAACAATAACACTTTCCGTGTTAGTGTTATAACTAAATATAATAATTTTGGGTGAGAGGGGCTAGTTGTTACAACGATGTGGGGGCAAGTTGTTACTGTAGCAACTAACCCCACAACGTTTCCCTATATAAAACTATTTATTATTATTGTTCTAGAATTTATACAACAATGGTACGGACATATAAAAAAACCTGTAGAAGTGAAATTTCCGAGGAGACCTACAAAAGAGCAGCTAAAGAAATAACAGAAAAAATATCTATTCGTAGAGTTGCTGAAGTATACAAAGTAAATTTTATGACGTTACTTCGTTACATAAAACGTCAAGAGAATAGTCCAACCACAGCTAAATTTGTGGGTTACAACAAACTTCAGCCAAATATTTTCTGTCAATCAGGAAATGGAGCTTACAGCAAACATTTTTCAATATTTCATGGCCTATCAACTACTGATGCAAAGAAGTTAGCATTTGAATGTGCTTTTAAAAATCGAATTCCAGATCCCAATAATTGGAATGATAATAATACAGTTACAAAATATTGGTTGAAAACAGGCCGTCAAATAAATTTTAAAAAACATTTCGATAAAACAGTCGAAAAAACTGAAGAAGAAGCAAGTGTTGGATTCTTCTTCCGACTCAGAACATAAGGAATGCTTGTGTTTGGTATGCACGAAGAGTTTTGATTGCTCTAAACCTGGACAGGAATGGATCCAGAGCATCACATGCATTAAATGGGCTCACATTTCCTGCATTCGTGGCGATAAAGTTAATTTTACATACCCAAATTGTGATTCGGACAGAGATTTAAGCGATTAAATATTAAAAACTTAATTGTACATGTTATTATATATATTCTACATATTGTTGTTAACAATTAAATATATGTTTTATTATTGTTTTAGTTCGTAACAACATGCCCCCGCCTTGTAACAACTTGCCCCTGTGTGGGGCAAGTTGTTACAATTTTTGAAATGTTTTAAATATGCTATAATTATTTTTGTGGACTTTGTTGGTACATATTTTAATTGTTTTATTATATTTTAATATATGTACATTACGATATAATCAATATTATGTATCTCAAAATAAACAGTTACCAGATATTTAGCTTTTAATTTTTTTGTAACAACTAGCCCCCCCTTCCCCTACTCCACTTAGGGGTTATTTTACATTTTTGATATCTCGACACAGATGACGAAGAATATTTCTGGGTGAAATAATAACACTAGTTAAGTGATCAAACCTGTAACATTCACCAATTCTACCCATAATTGACAACCACACTACTCTTAAATTTAGAACTAAAAAGAGAGAGGAGAAACCTGGATTTGTAAGTATTTGGACGCACTCAAATTGTTGAGAATAAAATAACTGGTTAAAATACAAGATGCTACCAAATTGAAAATTTCAGGCGTTTCCTGCTATCTGAAATAATCCGGGTAGCATCTTGCATACAAATAAAAAGTCTCTGCTAAATAAAATCTTCTTAAATCCAATCAAAGATGGATGTTGTGAACTCGATCATGTCATGAGATTTGTCATATATGTATGTCAATCTTGAGTAGAATGGTGAATGTTTCACGTTTGTGAAGCAATCATTTAACCAGCCTATGACAGGTCCTAAATACCCAAGCCCTGTAAATATTAGAACTTCTATATTATTTTTCATCTGTGTTAAGAACTCTAAATGAAAAAAAATTGAGGACAGAAAAAATCTATAAAAATTTCTATACGTGATTATTAATTTCAAAATTTACAACAACTTGTCTCATCTTCTTTATCACGAATAGATAAAAAACACCTTTTCTGTAAAAGATATGATTTTTTTTATTTTCTATAAAAACATGAGTGTAATAATGTTTTATTTGTTCGATGAAATAAATCAGGCGTTGCACTAACTCCCCTAAGGGAACGAGATGTTGTTGTTGTACAATTCTTCTTTTTCTTCTATTTCTTATACAACTAGACCACGTGCACACGTGGGGAGATTATGGGAGCACGATCCAGTCATTTCATCTATTCACATATATAAGAAATGTTATTTCCCTTTGTATTAATGTAAGAAACCTTTAACAAGACATGGTCCATTTTATTGCTATCGAAAAATACAAATAAAATAATAATACAAAACTTAATTCATAAATAATAATAATTTAAGAAGTTAAATCACCATTCGACAGTTGATTTTATTTTCTAATTTATAGATGAGAAAGCCTTGTTCAATTAAAAAAAATATTTGCAAGAACATCATTAAAATTCCTCAATTATTTTAGAATACAAAATACTACGCAATTCCATAAAAATTAAAAATATTTGGGAATCAAACATTTTAATAGCTTTCGCACGAAAATATAAAAAAAGTTTAAAAAACTAGTAAAAATAATATTTTTTAAGTAAAAAATTATAAATACAAGGAAAATAAAATAGTTGTATGAGATCTCTTTTATAAATGTATTTACTAAAGTAAACATGGCTAGTTTCATAAAATTACAAAAAACACTTGTTTTTTACCGTTTTATTTTAATTAATAATAATAATAAATTAGAATAACTTATATAGCGCCATTTTCGTAAAAAAATACATCAAGGGCATACCTGCAATAATATACATTACATAATATGATCTAATAGATAATTACAGAGATGCTCTCATGAATAGATGAAAAAAAAACCTTTTAGGTACAAAAAGTTTTTAATTTTCACCTGTTGATAAGAACAATTGTAGTTCTCAAAACTAGTCGTATTTATACTATAAATTTGTAAACTCAAAAATCGTCACATGTTGTACAATTTTTTTTTCATATATAATCATCATGTTATTTTTTTCCACAGATTTAATGCTCATCAACAAGTAAGAGAAATCCTTAATAAAAACGAAGTTATTTGTAATTTTTTTATTACATTCTGAATTGTAGTATAATAAATAAAATATGTATTAATCCTTCTCAAAATGAGAGTTAAGTTTTTCTGTACAAGCAAAATATATATTATATATAATATATAAACATTAAAAAACCTTACTTTTTCTTGAATGTAAACCAATTTACTGTAAACCATATATCGCTCACACCTTTCAACAACGTCACATCAAAAATCGACAATTTTCAGCTATGCATGTTTTCGGAATGCCCAGAAAATGCACTATATCCCAGCAAAAGCGGCATATTTTTAACTTAATATTTACCCACTTCAGCGCAAAAAGTGTTGTTTTTGCATTTCGGAGAAAAGGTATTGTTTAATTATTTTTTTAAAGATACTAAAAATTTTTGAAATGGAGAAAAAACCTTCAGGTTTTACATTAAAAGATCTATCGCACAGTAAAAAGTGCAAAAACTGGCTTGATATTTATTTTTCATACATTGTATTATATTTTTAAACTTTCAAAATGATCTCCTGAAGAATCAAGTTTTTTTTTAAATATGATGTTGTTGAAAGGAGTGAGCGATATGATACACCCAATTCTTATAAAATGATTATTTTAAAAATTACTTTCAACTTGTATTTTCTTTTTCTAGCATAGTAAAATATAAGTTGTAAATAGTAAACGAGCATTTTTGGCACATGTTTCAAATATTTCCAATGAAACTAAAATATCCAATCACGCGTTTTATTGTCATGAATCACTTTTAAAATTTCACACGAATCCTCCAACCGCTGAGTTAATGATTAATACAATATTATTCTCCCACAAATCAGTGATATGAGCAATCAGCCAGCCAAAAGAGTTCTTAGAAAAGCTGAATCACCCTCGTGATAATATGATGTATTAGAACATGTGTGAATAAACGTAGGTACATTTTCCGTTGGTTCATAATTAAAATTATTCTTTTAATAGACCACAAATGATTGTTTTAATATGACAATAAAAGTGTCTTTGTCTCATACAAATAAAAAACTTACAAATAATAATTGTCAAGTCTTAAACACTCATCGGCTAGATAAATATGTGTTACAAAGCAAAGAACATCTGGGTATTTTTGATGCTTTAATTAACATGATTTCTGATATTTCATTTTTAAAAAAAGCATTTGGGTATTACTGCTATTATCACTTTCTTACTTATTCTTCCTCATTTTCTACAAAGCATTGAAAGCCGACTCATAGGAAACATCTATAATATGTATTGATATTATCTTACAATGCGTTTGTATATATTTAATTATTGATAACTGTGATGTTCGTTTATCTCTTCATTTTGCAATAAAAAAGCATTCGTTAAAACATTTTTAGTGTGTCCAAATACTTGTTCATAAATCTGAATTATCTCCAATTAGGAGTTAGAGAGGAGAACGAAAACCCGTCTAGTGAAATCTCTTGTATTCTCCATTGCGCTGTATGGAATGGAAACATGGACACTGAGGAAAAAGGAAAGACATATGCTGGATGTGTTTGAAATGTGGTGCTGGAGGAGGATGCTGCGCATTCCTTGGACTGCAAGACGCACAAACGTCTCCATTCTCCGCGAACTGTCAGTGACAGAAAGACTCTCCACGACTTGCAGGAAAAGGATTCTGTCCTACTTTGGGCATATCGCCAGAAAGAACGAGAAGAGTCTTGAAAAACTGGTAGTAACAGGTACAGTTGAAGGCAAGCGGGCAAGAGGACGGTCTCCAACAAGATGGACAGACCAAATAAAGGAATTAACCGGATCCTCGCTAAACGCAGCCATCAAGTTGGCCCAGGACCGGGAAGAATGGAGAGAACTTGTGCACCAAGTGCCTGACATTCCAGAAGACCACGACGCTCAGCATTGAGCAAGAAGATGAAGAGAAGAGAAGAAGGAGTTATTTATTCATTCTTTTCGACATCTCAATATCGATAAAGAAATATATGGAAGTCTGAGAATTTACATGGCTTAACTAAGCCTTAGATGGAATTAAGAAATTGGTTAATATATATAGTGTTTCCAAGTATTTGAGTAGTGTGGTTGTCAATAATGGGTAGAATTGGTGAATGTTACACGTGTGTAAAGTGATCACTTAAACCAGCCTATGACGGTCGTTAGCCCCATAAATGCCCAGACTTCCATATTCTTCTTCATCTTTGATGAGATGTCAAAAAATAATATGGTAAAACGATGATTGGCTCAGATTGGCTTGTGCTTTTGTCCATATTTCTTCAGATCGGTGCTCTTGATCGGTGCGTGAACGCGTTGCGAGTAAATTCGATCACTCAATTTTTTTTTCAAAACCGGACTGCCGGACAGTAAAATTCCGTGTAGTGCACAAGTTCACTTACGGTGTGATACCTACTTTAACAAATTAAGAGAATTCTATGTTTCTTATGTATTATATATTCTGCATATGATGAGACATAATGTTTTATTCTGGGAATGATCCATATCGGCTTGCTTTTGTGTTGCCAGAGTAATGAAATTTAACTGCATTTATAAAGAAGACATTTGCTCTTACATTCCGCTTTTAACATAAAGTATTTCTCTGAATCATGATAATTAATTTAATGATCCCGCTGAAACTTCATCATTTTTTTCATCCACTTCTTTCTTTTGGCGTGGACAGAGAGATCCATGGATATTGATGGCTGTCGTGACGTGAGTCACCAAATATTATTTATTTATGGTCTTCGAATATGTTTGATTTTGAATCACAAGGAAAATAAATGTAACGCAGACATAAAGACCATGCACAAAGACATATGTGGTTCGATTTTTGAATGAATCAAAAATTATTTTACATATTTTTTTAAAAATTTCTGTCCTCTGTACGTTTCCTTTGTTACAAAGGCGCTGGATTGGATGGAGGCAGTATGCATATTTGCATCAAAATAACAACTCACATAAGAATCTAAGCAATATCAAATAAAATTTCTTTTCTGTTGGAGATTGCATAAATATATACATTATTGGAAAATTCATTCGAAATAAATGTTTAATAATAGTCAAAACGGTGAACCTTACATTAGTGTAAAAAGTGATCACTCATTAAGCCAAATAGCAGCTTGTAAGCCCTGAAATGCCCAGTCTTCCATCTTTCGTGTAAAAATAATAAAAATAAAAACTTTCACTTTTAGATGAGACACCTGTAATATTAATATTTCGACCGTAGTGTGAATAATCTAGTATCTGATAAAAGAGTGTTCATAATAGTATAGTTCGTTTTAAAAAAATGTTTTCATTTTATAATTTAAATTTGAGGCACTAACTTTGTGATTTTCCATTTTATAATTAAAATGTAACTTTCTTTTAAAATCACAAAAAATATTTTATTATAACTAAATTATAATGTCTACCGGTTTCAAAGCTAACCGCTTCTTTATCAAGTCAGTCTTGATAAAGAAGCGGTTAGCTTCGAAACCGGTAGGCATTATATTTAAGTTATAATAGAATATTTATAGTGATTTTAAAACAAAGTTACATTTTAATTATGTTTTTATTTTATTAATATTTTTTTTATTGAACGGCTAAAGCCTTTAACAAAATACATATAAACAATATCAAATATAAAAAAATAAGAATACACTAATAGAGAAACAAAAAGTAAAAATAAAATAACAAATAGTAAATACTGGTAAATACACGTCTCCTTCACACACTATCAGCGAGCAGCGAGAGAGTGAAACGCAACGTTTAAATTTATCCATTATAACATGGAGAAGAAATGCTGATAATATATAATGGGATTTGTATCAAAAACCTTCTCACACAATATCATGATGGATAATAATATTCTTAAAACGCTTTTTCTTACTTGGGATAAATGATAATTTTGCATCAAAACTTGACATAATGGGACAGTTATTCGTGTTTAATTGTTAAAGTAATGTATTGGAGGTCGGACAATCCATTGACCCGGGCAAAATATGTGATGTGTCTTTTAAACTGTCACTGTTCTGTGCTATTTGGCGTATTCAATATATAAGCTCGTATTTAATTTGTGCTCATTTTAGAGTGACCATTATTTTTACAAAAATAATCACTTTTATTGTTCTTCATAAAAAATCTCAATAAACTATGATATATTCTTAATTTATTCCATATCCGCACCCAAAAAAGCATAAGGCTTGTCATCGTTTTGAGTGTTATCTTGACTTATGTTATGGTAACTTACATGAAAACAAAAAGATTACTTGCGCTGTAATATTAAATAAATATTAGTGTGAAATAATATCTTTTCATTAACTGATTCGGCAGTCACTTTGAGGTAAAATCTATCCATTTTTAAATAATATTTTACTTAGTTAATACCTTAATTTAAAACTAACCAACTAATTAACTAATTAACAATCATACCACTTCACTGCAGGAGGAGGCAGAGAGAAAAGAACTATAATTTACTCGTCCTAAAAACGGTAGTAATTCCGTATGGGGTGATTATTGAATAATCTCTTAAGGGTTAAATTTCAACATCCGTCAGTTAAATAATTTTTAATTGTGCATTGAAAAAATATTTTCCTTGAATTGAAAGCGTGGGCTATTTTCATATGGTCACACTCGTAATAAATTAACGCTGTGCTCGCGAATTAATTGCAAGCAATTAAAAATTAACGAGCCCTTATATGTATGACTGGAAACGAAGTGACACATATGAATATCAGGAATTTCACTATAATGTATGTAATGAGTTTTTTTTCTTCATATTTCATTTACCTCTTCTTCTTCCTTTTTCTCTTACGTTTAAGACTGTGTCTTGTCATTCTCTGGTCTGCTGCTGGGAGGTGGAAGACCAGCTATCTCTCCATCGTTTAGGTGGTCTTCCTGGGGGTCTGTTCCCGCTTATGCTGATGTCTGCTGCCATCCTCACTGCTATCTTCATTTATTTGTTGAAAAATATTTACTTACATAAAAAACCTAGTAATTTACTACCACGCTGCTTCCTTTCAGGAGTAGGTAGAGAGAATAAATCGCCACACCGATCTGTCTTTGTAAATTTCCTCATGCATACCCGTCTAATATTTCAACTGCTGACCTGACCATATTCAAGTATTTTAAATATTTGATCATGCCAAGTTTTCTTCGATCTTCCTCTGCTTCAATGGGCCAATCACATTTGACCCATTCGTTTGCTTTACTTTTCTTTTTTCAATCATTTGATTCACGCACAAACATGCCCAAACCATCTCAACACACCTTTCTTAATTTTATAGACAATGGGTATTTCAGCCTTGTATTCTTCCCTTATATCACCATTCAAATATCCATCATAGATCGTTGTGCCATAAATTGCTTAAGATATCGCATTTCGACTGCACTAAGTCTACGTTCATCCTTTTGTAAACTTGTTAAAAAAATATTTCGTTGTGTTGCCAATCATAGATAGAATGGTTGTTACACTTGTAAAAAGTGATCACTTAACTAGCCCATGACAAATCTTAACACCTTAAATATCCAGACTTCTATTTTATTTTTTTATCTATGTTGAGATGTCAAAATGTTAAAATACTTGTGAGTGGAGAAACCTAGATCTGTGAACGAGGATTTAGACACACCAAAAATGTTGAGAATTTTTTATTTTGTTAAATGAGGCGTCATCACGAAAATATTTGAGAAGCATTGGTGTCCATTTCCGGCCGTCGGAATTTGAGAGTCCGTTTCGTTTCGGAGGGGCTTCTCAATCTTGTCCGAGTTGAGGCTGCCATTTTTGTAACTGTGGTTCGCGTGAGCACGACGCGATCCATCTCCATTGGAGGGGCTGTGACAGCGGCTCTACTGTTACGTTAGCCCGCTCCAGGCAGGCCGGTGCATTATGCTAATTAAAATCAATCCAAACTTGTCGTTCAAGACACGCGATGGGCGAATTCTTCAACTGTGGAAAAACTAGAGTAAATGGTGTTTTTCAATCAACCCTTGGAACTCGTATCTGAGCTATAATACTGTCAAGTTTAAAAAAAAGTCAATGTTTTATAATAACTTACTCATTTTCTAATCTTCTCCATTCTTTATATTTCTTAATATCACAAAATAAAGCATCATGGTATTTGTTTTTCGTTGCCTTCTACTCACAAATAAGATTTTCCCTCCTGTTTCCAACATAGATTTAAATAAAAAACATATTTATTTAGTAAGAAGAAATAATACATAAAATGATTTATAAACCTTGTATATAATAAGCAAGGTAATTTATATATTCAATCCCAACCTAAAAAAAATACTTTTACCCGAAACATTCATTAAAATAAATACAAAAAAAATTATGAAGAAAAATATTATTAGCTGATTCAAAGACATTTAAATAAAGCATCAAAATAGCAAGAAAGAAGTTTGAATTTTAGTTTATAAATTTATTTCATATTTCCTGTACGTTTTTTGTTGAAAACATTAATATTTCTTTATTTTGCTTATATTATTATTAATTATATTTTAATAAAAAAATATATACGTTCATTTACATATTTACAAATTTACATATATATTCATTTAAGCAAAACATTTTTACAGAGATCCACTACATTCGTATATGTTTTCATGTAGTGTGATACTTATTGGTCATTTGTGTGTTGTTTGCTGTTGATTTTTAGTAATTTGTGACAGTTATTAAATTAAAAATATATATTTTTTAAATATCAAGAAAAAGTGATTTTTATTTACCAATTAAAATGAATTAAAAATATGTTACATTTTAAGAAGCTTAGGCATTTATCACTGAGTCGTATATCAGTGCCTACTTTTAGATTAGCCGAGTAGTTTATTGAAAGTTAGGGGGGGATATATAAATATCAGTAATTAAAACTGTGTAATAGATACTTCTTAACGATAAATAAGTTAATTCTGCATAATTATTTATCTTAAGAACCAAAAAAATAATTATTAAAGAGAACATTTTTTTTTCAAAAAAATTTATTTGAAATTGGTTTAATGTGAACAGTTCACTTGATAAAAAACATTAACAATTTTTTTTAATTTAACAAGAACCTCATTGGATATAAGGATTTCTTGAATTTTTGTTTCTCATGTAATTTGTGGCATATTTTATAATCATTTTAAAATAAAATAATTTTATTTTTAACCACTTTTTTATTGTTACATTATTTCTCCAACCGGTTTCGACAGAAACCTTGTCATTATCAGGGTTGAATATTTAGTGTCCTGTCCTGAAATGAGCCGCACTGCCGTTAACTAAAATTCTTTAACATTCTCAATTACAACTTACACATACAGAAATCAGCACGTCTTTCACACATGAATGCAATTTGACGTTCAAAAATGGGCAGAATGGTGAACGTTACGCTAATGTAAAAAGTGATTAAGCCTTAAGCCAGACAAAATACCTGAGATGCTCTGACTTCCATCTTTCATATATAACGTTAGCTGCTTCATAACGATTTGAGACACCTACAATATTGATATATCAACCGAAAGGTGAATAATCCAATATCCAAAAATTTGCCGGAAAGTTCACAGAAAATTTACCTTATCATATATAATAATCACATTTTGACAAATCAACATACATGAAGAAGAATGTAGAAGTCTGGGTATTCACAGGGCTTTCGATCTGTCATGGGCTGGTTTAAGTGATCACTTAGCACACGTGTAACATTCACCATTCTAACCAAAACTTGAAAAGTGTGGTTTCCAATCATAGATACAATGGTGAATGTTACACCTGTTAAAAGTAATCGCTTAAACCAGCCGCGCTTAAAAGTCCTGTATATACCCACACTACCCAAAATATAAGTAATATTTGGTTGGCAATCATAGGTGCATTGGTGAATGTTAAATTAATCACTTAAACTACATGCACTTAAAAGCATTTATTTATGGACCAAGACTTCCGTATTCTTCTTCATCTATGTTGACATATGAAAATGTATAAAGAAGTGAAGAAAACCAGATTTGTGAACAAGGATTTTGATTCACCCAAAAATATATATTTGGTATATTTAAAGCATTATTAACTTTGTTGTATGGTAATATAACACTCTCCTTACCATTCATGGTTTACTTTGTGGAATATCATTTTGTCCGCCTCCGTAGTGTAATGGTCAGCACGCTTGGTTACGGTTCAGGAGGTCCTGGGTTCGATTCCCAGGGGGGAGGGTCAAAGAAATAAAGTGATTTTTTCCCTGTAATATTTATTTAATATTACCCTGGACTGGTACCTGAAGCAGAGGGCTGATCACCTTTCCTTCATGTGTAAACGATTAAGATAACACTGCGTTTATATGAAGCAGTGCCCTATGCACGATTGGGGTGTGGATAAGGGTTTTATTATTATTATTAATATCGTTTTCAAGTGGTATTACACAAAGTGAACGATGAATAATAAGGAGAGTGTTCCACCCAAAAATATTATGGTTTTCAAATCACTATCGTTTGTAAGTGTCTGATTTATTTAGATTTTTTTGACGTTGATAATCACTTGATTTGAACCGTTATTTAACAGGGAGGTGAATGATTAATTGGTTACTAGGACCACCGGTAGAGCTGCGAAGATAAATGCAATGAGTGCGTGTTGTGCGCAGTATCAAGCACACCGGATGTGCAAATGTGGACGTCAGCGAGTTCCTTTGCACGCCGCTTTTCCTCTGTTCCTGGCATTACTCACATCCGCCCAGCAAATCAACGCATAACTACTGAGGTATTCGAATACCTACGTATTCGTTACATACAGGATCTTTTGCAAAAAAATTAAATATTCTTGAAAAACGTGTATTGAGAAAAATTAACAAGAGGTCAGATTAGTGAAATCGAGTTGAAATAGAATCTTGAATTTTTATCTTAATTATGTAGCTTAGTTTAATTTTTTCCTTTTTTTCTTTACTTTTTATTGGTATAACTTTTTTTAACGACCATATTTCTATTCTTTATATGCGTATTTCACCTATACTTTTACTTGTTTCTGAAAGTGTTTTGTGCTCTTATATAATTGATGAAAAACATTTAAACGATTTGTATTTCACTGTATGTATTTCTTTGATTGTGAAACATAAATAAATACAAAATATTTTTGTATAGTTATAATAATTTGATACTTGAGTTCAAAGACGCAATGCCAATCAAAACGCACAGAGGTAGAATTCAACAAATTATAACTTATGACATGCATAGGGTACTTTACAGTTTTGATACTGTTAGCTTGACCGTTTTTTTATCATCTCGTTTTTATATATATATATATATATATATATATATATATATATATATATATATATATATATATATATATATATATATATATATATATATATATATATATATATATATATATATATATATATATATATATATATATATATATATATATATATATATATAAATGTTTCATGTAAAATTAAATATTGATGTGTTTTTTTATTATTCCTCTTCTATCACGTGCAGTGTTGGACGCGTATTTTTATGGGTGGATATATTTAAAAAAAATACATGACATATCTCTGACTTAGTTAACTTTGACTGTTGATGCATCTGTCGTAAACGGAACTAAAAAGAAAGAGAGACAAAAAACAGTTTTTTCAACGAATTCTATTTCTGGCTGTGAGTCACAGTCGTTCTGTATCAGTAACTAGACTGGTTTCAGGACTTATTCTCACGTGTTTGAGACCTAAAGTTATTGCCGTTTAATTTTAATTTATCGATTAGCCAAGACGACGTTAATGTTTGGCGAAACACACTTATGTCGCGGGGAGTAAATGAATGCAATTATAAATGCAGTTTATTTAATGATCCGATTGCATTTCGTGGAATTGTTTAGCTTCAAGGCGTGACGAGGAATAAAATTAATTTTAACAAATTGAAACAAGGTTTTATTTATTTTACTCAAACAAAACGTGCATGTTTATTCAAACACTATTTATGACGCTTTGTCTAACCATACTATAGCATACTATATATATATATATATATATATATATATATATATATATATATATATATATATATATATATATATATATATATATATATATATATATATATATATATATATATATATATATATATATATATATATATATATATATATATAAATATATAAATATATATATATACATATATATATATATATATATATATATATATATATATATATATATATATATATATATATATATATATATATATATATATATATATATATATATATATATATATATATATATTTATATATATGTATATATATATATATATATATATATATATATATATATATATATATATATATATATATATATATATATATGTATATATATATATGTATATATATATATATATATATATATATATATATATATATATATTTATATGTATATATATATATATATATATATATATATATATATATATATATATATATATATATATATATATATATATAAATATATATTTTCAATAACTTGAAATATACCATCATGCCGAGTAGTCCTCAGTCTTCCTTTAGTCTTATTTCAAACTTCATTCTTTCTTCACTCATTTATTCCGTATTTCCAAACCATCTCAAAACACTTTTCATAATTTTAGTGATACTGCTTAGCTCGCTTATCTCACTGCTTATGCTCGTATTTATATTTTATTTATTGTTTCGGCATTAACTTTGTGGTAAGACATGTTACAATGATTAAAGAAACCACTTCGTTTTTTACCACTTGAGTTTCATTATATACTACATGTTTCAGAAGTTAAACTTCCATCATTCAGGTCTGTATAATAACATAATAGTTATTATACAGACCTGAATGATGGAAGTTTAACTTCTGAAACATGTAGTCTATAATAAAACTCAAGTGGTAAAAAACGAAGTGTTTTCTTTAATCTTCGTCTCATATTTATATATTTGTATTACAGGAATTACTCTCACTTATCCCTTAAAGCACCTATAAGCAAAGCACAAACATCGCTTTTTATAAAAACGTACTTATGTAGAACCACGAGATTTAAAACACACCAAAGAAAACAATGCATACCTCTTTTAATCAAGATAACATTGGTTATTATGCAAAATTTTCAGTATTAATTAACACAATTCCACTATGTATAATTCATTAAAAAAAAATTGGGTATAAAAGAGCTATTTACGAATATATAATGAAGGTGGGTAGATTTGAAATAGATCGCATCATTTGGTCATGTTTTACTTGATTGCATGTCATAACTAATTAAATATTCAAATAATTTTATAAATATGGATGTATTGTAAAATGTGCTATTGGTACGGGAAAACTCTGTGTGGGTACATTTTTGTGAAAGATATTTTTTTTTATTTTGTGTACTCACATCATGATTTTTCTTTTAAAGGTGTCTGATTTATATAGAACGGTCAAAAAATGTTTATTTCTCTCATCAATAATTCAATTTTATTTTTAACACCATTGTGTATAATCTTCTTTTGAACACCATTATGTAAGGTAAATACATTACAAGTGTAAAGAAAAATAATGATTTGTATTTATAAACTTGTGTTTACTAAACATTCGTAATTTTATCTCGATAAACGATGTTTATCTTTTACAATGTTTTGGAAAGATCAATTTATCTAAATTTTAAATGAAAACAAAATATTTAGGATTACGCAATTCAATAAATGTGTTTGATCTAATTCCTTGATAGTATTTTACACAACATTAATAATAAGCTTAAAAAAATGTTTTATCTTGCGGGTAATTTTAACCAAACATTATTAAATTATTACACAAATATTTATGTATTTTTTAACGTTCAATTTTAGATTAAAAGCATTTAAAAAAAAAACTCTTTTTACCGATATAATTAAAATGTAACTGTCGTTTATGAAAATAATTTTTTAAATATTTATTTTTAAAAATATATATTTGAGCGTAACACCTAAAAAAATTGAAAATACCATTTAAAAATAAATGTATTTAATTTTTTTATTCATTCTAAAAATATGCTCTATTTGATATTTTCAGAATTATTGAGAAAATAATTGCTTTTTTATTTAAATATTATTGCATTGAAATAAATATGTATGAGATGTGAACTCCTTCGAGGCTTGTTTGTATTTTGGCGTTAACGGTCCGCTAGTCAAATTTAATGGCACATGATTTTGAGTATAGTTTACTAAGAAAATATTTTCCTACGATAAGATACTCTCTGGAAAAGTGGACAAAACATCTCAAATATGGTTATACATATGGAGTATTTACGTGTATTTGAATTTATGTTACACGTGTGTTAAGTGATCACTTAAACCAGCCTTTGATGGTCGTAAGCCGGACTTCCATATTCTTCTTCATCTTTCTTGAGATGTCAAAAATTAATATAATTCTATATTTGTTATGCTTTTTCTCCATACGACGAGACAAAATGTACAAAAATTTGTGAATATTGCGAAGTAAAAACGTTATCAGTCATTTCCTTATTATTCATTCATTCCACCTGACCTAATCATTTAAAGGACCGATTATTAATATCTTCAATTAAACATTTATAATTATTTGAATTTTAATGTGAACGGGTTGAATTTGAACATTTATAACACCTTTAAAACATTATTTTGATTGTGTAATTTCACGACATTACATAATATAAATTGCAGATCAATAAATAGGGGCTGGCTCCGTGGGAACAGGTTCATATTTCAACGTCAGTGCTATATTTCTCGTCTTAACTGAGACACTGTTTTTAATCATCCCTATACAATCTCCTTTGTTCAGCGAATTTTCGTTTAATTTCCGTTTCCGCAGGATATTCCTCTCCCCCTCCCCCGCCCCGCGATCATCCCTTCCACTCCCCGTCAAGTTTAAATAAAAGCTGATATCGGACTTTTATTACCAAATATTCTACACAAATTTCAAAATTTTAATCAAGTGATTCCCCTCTTCCGGGGATATTGACTATCATTTTGTAAATATTAAGCATTTTGGAATATTTTATTGGAAGTTTCCTGATTGAACGGTAATTATTTGAACTATTTTATCTTCTGAACGGGAACAGTTAATGAGTCTACGGGGGTAGGTTTTTAGGTGTTTTAAAACAGGGGAATGTTGAAAGCCAAAGTCTTGGACACACTTTAAATATTATTAATAAAATAACTGGATAATTTATATGTTTAATAAAAATTGAGAATCTTGTTTTCAGGAGTGTCCTATAGTAAGTTCAATTATTCAAAAACAATCTTACATCCATTTCTTAAAGATCTCTGTTTAGTAAAAAAACTTACTGAAATCAACCCTAGATGTAAACTCACAAATGTAAAACTCAATATATATGTACGTACATTTAATTTAATTTTTAATTTCAAAATGCTCGTGACGCAATGAATGTATGCTAATTTTGTAAAAAAACAATGCAATTGAAAATGCTTAGAGACAGCACCTGTCAAGAAGCACGTTTTCCACCATGAAAAATATTATGCTTTGTTTGTGTTGCTGTTACATTTAAAAGAAGGTGCGGCAAAAAATACTGTTTTGGGTAAATAAATCATTTTTTGAATGACATCTTTTACCTTATTTTAATTAAGATAAAACACGCACATATTTGAATGCTACATTGTGCCAGACTTTCTAAACAATCGGTGATTAGCAGCTTAAGTGGATTTAATATGTTTAACAAACGATTTTTATCTTTACAAGTAGATATTGGTTTAAAGGTACAGCTTTAAAATACAGTGATTTTTTCATTGTTTGGTGTCATTTCAACTGAGTGCTATTTCTGAAAATGTTTTAAGCTACATTGGCCTGAAAAATGCCTGATTTCCCAGTGGTTTTCATCCGTCACCAAAATGCATGCTGGTATTTTTATTATAAAATCACACATCGTAGCACTTTCAGATGTGACATTATCCTTCTCCCCTTTATTTTATATTCCCTCCTCTCCAAGGTTCGCTGTTTCGACAAAAGAGGGTTGTACCTTATAAAAATGCCATATCCTATTTTACCTAGTGCTCCGTCTCTGTTAAGAACTACCACTATTTAACATCCGTCTGGGTGTAAAATAAAAGTTGATCGATTTATTTATTTTAAAAACATTAATCAACAAATTACTTTTCTTAGCATACATTATATACCTTTTTCACCAGCGCCTGTAGGTATTCTCTGCTTCTAGTGGAACGGAAGGTCTGCTGATGACAGTCAACAGTCCGCCTTCTCCTGAGGAGTTTTACGTGGTTTCCTCCAAGCAATGAGCAAATGCTGAGAAATTCCTATTTGACCCACACTAGATTATCCCTCCTTTTTCCAACACAGATTCAAATAAAAACATATTGAATTAGCTAGAAGAAACAAAAATCTACTAAATGATCTACAAACCTTGTACATAATAAGCAAGGTAAATAATAAATGCAATTCCCATCTAAAAAAAAGGTATTCTCTTCTATCAGCAGGAAACAGCATCGGCTGCATACAAAAAGCAACACACAGAGAAATTTATCATTTAAGCTCGAATATTCAAACTTTTTAGTTCATTCATGTAATTTCCATGTATAGATTACAAAGCCAAGTAATATTGCCCATCAATATGCGAATAATAAGATCTTATGTTTTTTTTACAGTTACGTAGTAAATATTTCTTAAACTTTTTTTAAAATATCTAAATAATTGAACTATTTTACAATTATTTGAGATGCTTTTATTTTATTTTATTATATTTTATTTTATTTATTTACGGTTCACAAACAATGAAAAACATATTACAATAAACGAAATACAGTGCAATACAAATAGTTTTGATGTTTTTCATCAATTACATGGGAACACAACAAGCTTACAGAAACAATAAAGGTGCAGGTTAAACACATATATAAACAATAGTAATTTGGTGGTAAAAAAAGGGTAGTAACAATTAAAAGTAATGAAGTAAGAAAAATAAAAATAAAAATTAGAAGTAAAAATAAAAAGTGAAATTAAACTACGCTACATAAGGTATAAAATTCAAGACTCCACCAGATTGGTAAAATCAATTTGAAATTGATTTCACCAATCCGGTGATAGTCCTCTTGTATTTCTCCGTGCCATCATTAAGACTTTACCAAAAAAGAAAAGCTCTTTTGCTAAAAAAGAGGAAGTTATCTTGTTTAGTTTTTTTTTTTATTGTATAATAGTAAATGTTTTTTGTTATTTCTTTTTTAGAGTGTTCGTGAGTTTTATATTTTTTATTTCCAAAGAGAGGCTGTTTTAATTTCTCATCCCTAAGTATGCATAATTTTGTTGGTACTGTTTTGTGCTGCATTTGGGAATCCTTAAATTATTTTAAAATCTTTCAAGTTTGGAGCGCTTGATATTTTGAGTAGTTGTATGCGTGAGATTGATATAAGATAATAATGGATATTTTAGCACACTTGTACTAATAAGGATTCCAAGAGATTCCCGGATTAAAGTATCCCCCACACTGCATGCTCCAATCGGGGGATGACGGGGTGGAATTTGCCCAGGGCATAATCCGTAAATGCGACAACAATTATAATTAAGACGATTAGTACCATGATAAACGTGTTTTACGCGTGAGCCTGCCGCCCAGGAATTATTTCTATGGCAATTATTCCTATGGATAAGACGGGACGTTTATCCCGGGTTCGCCATATATCCTCTTCCTCCTCCCGGGTTTTTAAGCACCTTTAGGCACTTTGTTAATCTTACGAGGGGATTTATTCCCTTGATTTGAACAAACACACATGTAATTGATATTCTTGGAAATTAATTGGATCGACGGAGCGTGTAGGAAGTCTAAAATAATTTGATTATAAGAAATAAAGCTCGTGTAACACATTCGCTCTTCCGAAAATCTTGAAATTAAATCACTTTTTAAACGTCTGCGTACTTATAAACATTGCTTTATTATATTTTAAAACCATATTCTAATGTTTGTTTCGATGCATACCGCATTATTTTCAAACACTGTGTATACAACAGATTAAAAGAAAAAGTGGTAGTTATTTACTAGGTAAAACTTTAAAAAAAAAAAAAAAAAAATGAATAGATTTTACCTCAAAGTGACTGCCGAATCAATAAATGAAATGTTATTGTTACCTCAGTAATTTCACAAATTGTTATCTCAACATTTTGAGTGTGTCCAAATACTTGTTTACATATCTGGATAATCTTCAATCATAGAAGTTATTTTTATAAAATTAAACAACTTTGTTTTAACCACTTAAAAAAAAGTGGTTAAAACAAAGTTATTTTATTTTATAAAGTTTAAAATGTGCCACAAAGTATCTGCGGAAAACATTCAAGAAAAGGAAGTTATTTTTCGTATAATTTTTTGACATCTCATCAAAGATGAACAGGATATAAAAAAAAAGAATAAAAAAAACATATAGCAATCAAATATTCTAATAGCATTTTTATTAAAAACTGAATAAAGAAAAGATAAAAAAATACGAGGTAAGCATTTAAGGTCATAAAATCATTCCCCAAAAATTCACTTATTATATTTCTGGATAGAATACATGTTGAGATCAAGTATGTTGAGTATAATAATTAATATACTACGACCAAAGAAAACAATAATTACTCAAATTCATAAGCACAGCTTAATGAACAGGAAAAGAAAAATGGCTTATCATACGCAGTCTTGTTAAACGATCAACCTTTGCTCTAAATAAATATTTTATATCCAGTATAGTTACTAATGCATGTCGCACACTCCTTTCAAGAACGTCATAAATAAAAAAACTCGATTTTTAGGGAGAACGTTTTTAAAGTTTAAAAATGTAATACAATGTTTTAAAAAAAAATATCGAGCCACTTATGAACTTTTTACTGTGCAACAGATCATTTTAGGTAAAACCTGAAGGTTTTTTCTCCATTTAAAAAATATTTAGTTTATTAAAAAAAATTAAACAATACCTTTTACTAAAAATGCAAAAACAGCACTTTCTGCCCTGTACCTGGGAAATATTAAGTTAAAAATATGCCTCTTTTGCTGGGATATAGTACATTTTTTGGGCATTCCGAAAACATGCTCAACTGAAAATTTTTTATTTATGACGTTCCTGAAAGAAGTGAGTGATGTATGATAAATAATTCCCTAGTGTATAGACGTGAAGCACGGAGTTGGCAAAAGAAGGATGAATGTAGACTAATTGTACATGAAATGGGATCACTGGTACCAATAAGCAGCGAAATGATGGTTGATAAATGCTCGAATGGCGAAATAAAGAAACGATGCAAAGCTGAGATAATTTAATTAAATTAAGTAAATAGTATTGAGATGGTTTGGACATGTGGAACGAAGGAGTGAGGAAATAACGGTAAAACAAATTTATGATGCGAATGTAGTTGGAAATAGAAGCAGAAGAAAACCGAAGAAGACACCAAGTATTTAAAATACTTGAATGGGTCAGGCCAGTGGTCTGAATAATCGGTGGGTATGTATGAAGATATACATGAATGTGGAAGAGGGCGAATTACATTTAATTTTTACTACAGATGTTTTCACTTATTGAAGAAAACATCTGTAGTTTTCGAAACTATTCGTGTTTACATTAACTAACCCAAAATTGGTCGTATACAAGTTTTTATTTAAAAATTTAATTTATCATATTTTTCCACCAAATTATTGCTTAATAAATGAATAATAATATTCTACTAATGAAGTTAAACTAATTATGTTTTCAAATATGGAAAAACATGAATTGTGCATTGTTTAAATTTTAAGTATGCATTAGAATCATTGTATTTTAACGAATTTTTTTATTTATGTGAAAATATAAATAAATCACATTTAAATATTCCTCTTTTAATTTGAACGCTACTGCCGAAGATTTTAATAAGGCCGTGTGCAAATTAATTAAGGGTAGTGAGGTCTTAAAATACCACGCGGCTAGGGGTAAAACTAGCTTCGTTTGGATTAAAATAACCGCGCGTAGAGAATAGGTAATTATGTTGAAAGGTTATAACAGTCTTAAACCTCCCTTGTGGGATTTAGAGGCGTGTATTGGAGGTATTAAAACATTTTCAAATTGAAATAATTGGAAAAAGTTCGGAGGTTTTCTCCCAAGATAACTGAAGTAAGTGAGTTGCATAGAATATCTAACCGAAAGTATACGGAAATAACTGTTCAATATTATGAATTTTTCCAATTAATATATTTTTATTTATCACGCCTCTTCGACGACAGGGGTAGGCAGAGAGAAAAGAACGCCACATCTATCTGTATTTGCAAACATCTTCGGTTCTCTACATATATTCATGCATCTACTCATACGTACCCGACGATTATTCCGATCCATCTACTTTCCTGTATCTAAAATACTTGATCATGTCAAGTCTTTCTCTGCTCCTATTTCCAACTACACTCGCCTCATTAATTTGTATTTTTTAATATGCTTTTTTTTATTTTTTCCATTTAAATCAGAATGAGGCACACCAGCGCACAGTTGGGTATAGCAAGTTGTTGGTAAAATAATAAATATAAAAATCTTAACAAATGTGAATGTTTTGTACATTAAAGTCATGGATTAATTTGTTGGATGTTAATGATATGACACTCTCTTTATCATTCATCGTTTACTTCGAGTAATACCATTTCATGTCTACCGGTTTCAGAAAAACACGAGACAAGAGAAACGTAGACAAGTCTAGACTGTAATAGAAATATAATCACAAAGTTAGTGCTTCAAATATAAATTACAGTCTAGACTAGGAATGGTTATTTTGAAACCGGTAGTCATAAGGTAGAGTTTTTATATGGTATTACGTAAAGTGAACGATGAATGATAAGGGAGTGTTGAATGTGAAAGTGTTTTTACCTATGACAGGTACAAACATTTTTTTTGAAAAATATCTTTTTGACAGCAATAGAAGTTCCGTTTGTCGAACGTAACAAAAAGATAAATATTGTTTATGGCTGACTTATTTTTTCGATTGTTGCTTTAAAGATTTTTGATATTTTGATTGCTTTACAGGCATTGTAAAATGAAACAAATCATTAAAGATATGTCGCTCACTCCTTTCAATAACGTCATATTTAAAAAAAAAAACTGAAATTTCAGGAGATCGTTTTTAAAGATTAAAAATATAATAAAACGTTTTAAAAAAAAATATCAGGCCATTTATTGAAATTTTTACTGTGCAACAGATCTTTTTCGGTAAAACCTGAATGTTTCTTCTCCATTTGAAAAATATTTAGTATCTTTAAAAAAAAAAATTAAATACTACATTGTCTTCAAAATGCAAAAACAACACTTTCTGCCCTGTAGCGTGTAAATATTAAGTTAAAAATATGCCACTTTTGTTTGTATATAGTACATTTTCTAAGCATTCCAAAAACATGCACAACTCTAAATTGACGATTTTTGATATATGACGTTGTTGAAAGGAGCGAGCAATGTGTGTTTTTTTCTTCTTTCTTGTGCATTTAACTTGACTAAGCCAGATCAACGCAAGGTCAGGTATAAGTGTATGTAGTTTTAAGTGAATTTTTAAATGTGCCTATTACAATTGTGATAGAGATATCACATAAAATAAATTCATTAAATCGCTTATGGGTATTTTCTAAAAATGATTTTTCGGCCGATATTCCCATAAGTTGTCATAAATAAAAGAGCCTTAGGCTTCCGTCGTCCCTGCACGTAGCGGACATAACTCAGGCCGGTCCAGACTTAGGGGTAGTTCTCATGCTCGACAGGGGTGAGATATTAAAACTATTTTTCCCAGAATCTCGGCCCTTGTGAAAGGATTAAGATTTATCAACAGGTCCTGTATTGAGAATCGGGGAGAAATATTTCGTTCTATTTTTTATATTATGAAAACGTATGTACTCTCCACTTTCAACAATGAAGTTTCTGAAATGAATGGTAGCCTATTGAAAGGACTTTATTTTTTGATGTATTAAATATTTATTTATTTAATTTAATTACAAAAATTTTATTCATTCGCTAGACATTTCTGCGTATTAATTTAAATTCAAATGTATATGACAGAAAACCAATTATAATGTTCACACCAAAACTAACTTACTTTATCATTCTCACGCTAACTCAACCAAAGATGATGCTGAGAACTCACATCGCTCACTCCTTTCAAGAACGTCATAAATCAAAAATCGACAATTTTCAGTTTTGCATGTTTTCGGAATGCCCAGAAAATGTACTATATATCCTAGCAAAAGAGGCATATTCTTAACTCAATATTTACCCACTAAAAGGCAGAAAATGTTGTTTTTGCATTTTGAAGAAAAGGTATCGTTTTTTTTATTTTTAATATCCTAAATATTTTTCAAATGGAGAAAAAACCTTCAGGTTTTACTTAAAAAGATCTGTTGCACAGAAAAAAGTTCAATAAGTGGCTTGATATTTATTTTTAATACATTGTGTTATACTTTTAAACTTTAAAAATGTTCCCCTGAAAAATCAAGTTTTTTGATTTATGACGTTCTTGAAAGGAGTGAGCGACATGTGAAAGAAGGTGTAAATTTAAGGATACATACAATAAAAAAAATGAGTTTATTGTTGGTTGTTTTAAAAGGTTTAATATCAAGATTCTTCTTTTTCTTTTTGGTATAGGCGTTGTAGCCTGTTTTAAAGAGGAATTGGCCTCCTGCGATGTCGATTTCTGGTTATCAATCAATATCTTGTGGTCTGCCCGGGAGTCGTCTACCTTACGGTTTTCCGTGCAATGCAATGTGGGGGAGTCTGGATTGTTCACACACGCGTACCATTGTTCTCTTCGTTCCCTTCCCCACCTAACGACATCTTCGATCTCGCATATTCGTCTTATCCTGGTGTTCCTTATAGACTATAGTACCTCGTAGACTTTTGCCAATTATGCTTCTGAGAATTTTTTATTTCTGACGCTCTCAACCCGTTTTTCGTTATTGCGGTGTGCGTTCTTCATTTGATCCTTATGAAGATTGATTATAAATATCTCACATACATCAATCAAATTCATATATAAGATGTATCTACTTCTTCTTCTTCTTCAAACCCTTATCCGTATTCGATGGTGCATATAAACGCAGTGTTATCTTGATCGTTGACACATGGAGGAAAGGTGATCAGCCCTCCACTTTAGGTACCAGGCTAGAGTAATATTTGATAAATATCAGAGCGAAAAAATCACCAATATTTTTATTTTATTTGATTGCCCCCCAATTTATCTACAGTCAATAAATTGTGTATTATTGAAATTTCATGTTCTCAATAAAAATAAAAATTAAATATTTTTTTTAACATATGTATGTCTAATAATTATATGAAAATGTAATGTATTGATTCGGCATTAACTTTGTGGAATGAAAGATTGAGTTAGTAAAAATTAAACACTTGTATCATACACTCTCCTTACCATCCATCGTTTACTTTGTGTAATACCACACTTTTAAAACATTTATTTGTGACTACCAGTTTCGGAATATAATTCCATCATCAGGTTATTAAAATAAAAAAAAAATAAAAAAAAAAAATTTTTTGAAAGAGAGAAAGACGACAGATGAATCACAATAGGAATATTTTCAAAAGTGGACTCGAAGTAAAATTTAGTTGGTTATTTATTATGGGTAAGTCTTTATTGCTTGCTTTACTTATTTCTAATTTTTCTAGATTATCTTAACAAAGACCAGTTTTATTTACACGTAAAATTTCTATACCCGTTGATTTATTAAAATTATGGTCTTCAGATATAAGGTGATTAGCAAATACTTGGATAAAAGCACTTAAAGATTTTTATTTAATTTCATTAGTGTGTGATGAAATTAAACTCATGAAGTGGTATTTAATTTTAAAAAATGACAACGATTTTTTTTTATTTTTTTTATTCATTTAATATATTTACATTTTTATTTATTACATAATACATTTGAATCATTTATACATATGGAGAATTTTTACAATATATTTCGATTCGCTGTGCCTCTCCATAAAAGAGTCTGTGCTCTTGTGCTTGGAAAGGGACTTACACTCGTGGTTTAATGTTATATAATAAAATATATAATAGTTTTTTTATATATTTTTTTAAGATTTAAATGTAAAGAGCCTTAATTTTTTTCTCAAGGATTTTTATATCGATGATACGAAAACCATATAATAACGCTGTTAACCTGTGAGTGACGAGTGGAAAAGTGCATATAACCTCTGTAATTACAGCCATGTCTCACGATGGAAGTATGCAGGGAGACTCGAATAATACGCTACATTTTGTATACCTACTCTACATACAACTCCAGACTAATTAAATCACTAAGGATCACAATTAATGTTACATTAACGTGTTATATAAGAGGAAATGTATTTTTCTGAGGTTTGGTTTTTAAATATTTTCGCTGCTATTGTAAATAAAAGAACTATTGCTAACTAACTAACTAACTAACCATCACGCCGCTTCCCCGCAGGGGTAGGCAGAGAGAATCGAACGCCACACCACTCCGTCCTTGCAAACATTCTTTGCCTCTTCTACATTCATGCATCTCCTCATACATACCCGACGATTATTACGACTCCTGACCCGGCCGCTTTCAAGTATTTGACATACCTGATTGTGCCAAGTTTTCCTCGGTCGTCCTCTGCTTCTTTTTCCAACTACATTCGCCTCATAAATTTGTTTAACCGTTCTTTCTCCACTCATACGCTCCACATGTCCAAACCATCTCAACACACCTTTCTTAATTTTATCGATAATGCTTATCTCAGCCTTACATTCTTTCCTTATTTCATCATTCGAACATCTATCAAACATCGTTTTGCCGCACATTCGTCTGAGCGATCGCATTTCGACTGCATTCAGTCTGCTTTCATCCTTCTTTTGCCAACTCCATGCTTCGCTTCCATACATAAGGGTTGAAGAACTATTGCACATCTCAATATACGAATTTTACAAGTAATTTTTTCATAATGTCATTAATTTATCATTAATTATGTAATACAATCTTTCATTTGTGTTAGTAAATACCAATACATATTATTATTTTTAACCATTTTTGGTATACTATTGGTTTGACTAAATTAAACGCTTGAATAATCCACTGAATTGAGTTTTATTTTTATTTACGACTAGTTTCGAAAACGACAATTGTTTTCATCTTCTGGTACAAATTAAAACATTAACATTGCTTTAATTTGTACCAGAAGATGAAAACAATTATTGTTTTCGAAACTGGTTGTAAATAAAAATAAAACTCAATTCAGTGGATTATTCAAGTGTTTAATTTAATTAAAATAATCATGTCGTTCCACAAAGTTAATGCCGAATCAATAAATAATATATTGGTTTGACGTTTTATTCTTTTATTATTTTATTATTTTGATTCTCTAAATAAGATAACAATTTTTTTTATATATGAAATCAGCAATTATTATCCAAAATCGCTACCCTCTTACGTTTTATCCTCTTTGCCTTCTCCTGTGGGAAGCGGTTATGATAATTAATAACTTTACTTGGTAAAAATATATATGTTTATAATTAAAATGTAAGTTTGTTTTAAAATCACTTAAAATATTTTATTATAACTTAATTATAATGTCTACCGGTTTCGAAGCTAACCGCTTCTTTATCAAGACTGATTAATACTTTTAATAAAAAAGGGGTTAGCTTCGAATCTGGTAGACATAATAATTTAGTTAGAAAAAAATACTTAGAGTGTTTTTAAAACAAAGTTACATTTTAATTAAAGAATGGACAATCACAAAGTTAGTGCTTCAAATATAAATTATAAATATTTTAATAAATGAAAACAGCTATAATCATCCTAAATCGCTACTCTCTTGCGTTTTATTCACTTTGACTATTCCTGTGGGAAGCGGTTATTATTATTAATAAGTTAATTAACGAAAAATATAATTGTTCGATTTTTTATTGCGCTCATTATAACGTTTGGCGAGTTTTATATATATTTCGTAACAATATGTACTTTGTAATTATGTTTTTTTATGAAATAGAACCGAATAATTAAAACGAAACCAAAGTAAATATGATATGAAGTGAAAAACCGTGCCGTAATCTGTCTAATGCGACACTTGCATAATGCACAGTACGTGTGTCATTGTTTGTACTTTTTTTAATTGCACGCCGCACCCCCACTGTTGACATTTATTGCGAAAGTACGCGAGCCTCGAGGACTAATTATTATTCATTGTTACGAACTCCGACTGGCAGCCACTCCTAAATAGTTAATTTCAGTCGAGAAAAATTGCCAGAAATCTAATATTTTACTAAAATGCATCACGAAAAATGGAAATGTGAAAATAATATGTATTAATTTTATAAGTATTTTGTTAATTTAAAAACATTGTTTTTGTTTTAAAGTAATATAACACTATTTTTTCTGTAATACCAAGTTTAAAGTGGCATTACACAAAATAACTATTAATGATAAGAAGATTGTATAATTTGAAAGTTCTTATATATTATAGGCGCTTTTCAAAGTTCTCTGTCCAAAGCCAGGTTTTTGAGATTTTATATGACACAATGCCTCCCTTCTCTTTTGAACCGATGCACATAAGTTTTTCTTCTTCCTCTACATATTTCCTTCTATTTGTACTCTTTTCGATATATTTTTTTGATATAAAAATACGCTTTGGAAAATTAAATACTTTGAAAATAAGAGAAAACGTAATATTTACCCCTTAATACGTAGGAATTAATTAAAAAGTTATTCAGAAAAGTAAATTTTGAGATACACATACCCCAAAAACTACTACAACAAAATCGTATCAACATTAACATCTCAATAAAGATGAAGAAGAGCATAGAAGTCTTGGTAATTACAGGGTTAACAACCTCTCACAGGCTGGTTTAGGTTATCGTTTTATACACGTGCAACATTCACCATTCTACCCAGGATTGACAACTACATTAGATAATATTTTTGTATACAGTGACATCTATCTGTAATCTACAACAAAGCAAACATGACAATAAATTAGAAGTTACGCGTTTTTTTAAATATGATATGGAAGGTAACCGAAATGCACAAAAATGTGCTAACCGCACAACATAAGGTTCCTAAAACGCCTCAATATTATATGTGCACGCAGAGAACAATGTATTACGTTATCCCAGATTTTGAGTGAACGAACAACCTAATTCCAATCTTCAAACACAACCTTTTAATGTATTTATACTAATAGATTTATATTATCCACTGACACTTCGTGATGGAATTGCATTTTTAATTTATTATTAGATTAAAACCAATATTTTTAGCTTTTCCACTTTTTTATTTGACCAGCGACCGGGTTTCGTCGTTACCGACACCAGTCTGATGATGTCGGTAACGACGAAACCCGGTCGCTGGTCAAATAAAAAAGTGGAAAAGCTAAAAATATTGGTTTTAATCTAATAATAAATTAAAATAAAAAAAAATATTTATACTATATTTTTTCATAAAAAATGTAACAATGATACATGTTACATGTTGAGACACGTTAAGAAAATCATTTCAGAAAATTAAACGAAATGGTTATTTTTTATTATTTATTTCAGTGGAAAACGTCGTGTGGGCCACAGCGGGGGGTGAGGTGATTCTACCCTGTGACGTAAGCGTTCCTGTTCACGGAGATGCAGTTAGCATGGTTTTGTGGTTCAAGGACTCTACGGGAATGCCACTTTACAGGTCAGTTTGTTATAACTCTGTTCCTGTTACTAACTCATACATGTTTTGTGATGTCAGGAGTCAGAATAATTGGTGCCTCAGGTGCTGTAAGGAGATGCATTAATATAGTAGAGGCTATGAATGTTTGCAAAGACAGGTCATATACCGTTCTGATGTTCGAACGTGCAGGTACGATAGATGTTTGAATGGTGAAAAAAAAAAAAAAATTTTCGGCAAAGGTAAGCATTATCGATTGATGTAATAAAGGCGTTTTATTTATTGTTTCGGCAGCGAGTGTTTTTGCCTAAAATTTTCACTCATGAATTACATGAAGTTATAGTAACTTTAAACATAAAGAGTAAATCCACTCATGAGTAGGCAAAGGCTATGAAACTCAAAAAGTTGAAGCATGAGTAGGGTCATGATAAGCGGTGTTGCATAAGCCGTAGCTAGATTTCAGAGTCACTTGGACGTTAGGTCATTCAAAAAATATTGTTTTGGCATTTACTTTGTGGTAAGACATGATAAAATTGTAAAAGAAAAACACTTGTTTTTTACCACTTGAGTTTATTCTATTTTGATGACTAGTTTCGGAAACTATGCTTCCATCTTCAGGTGTAAATATGAACTGATATAAGTTTATATTTAGACCTCAAGAAGTATAGCTTCTGAAACTAGTCGTCAAAATAAAGTCAAGTGGTAAAAAACAAGTGTTAATTTTCCATTTTGATAAAGGCGTGTTGACATGGTTTTGATACTTTGAAAGAATGAATGAGAAAATAATGGTAAAATAAATATGAGTAGTATTAAGTTGGAAATATGAACAGGAAAATACCGAAGATAATTAAGGATTATCAATACTTTAAAATATTTTAAGTGGTCAGGTCAAAAGTCGGAATAATCGTCTGTTAAATATGAAAAGATGCAGGAATGTAAAAGTGGCGAAAAATATTTGCAAAGTCAGTAATTCGGTGTTGGGTCTCTACCTACCCCCACGGGGAAGCGGCGTAATGGTAGATTTCAGTTATGAAAATATAGTCCTATTTTGTACTACTGTCGCTCGATTTCCAGCCTATCACAAAAGATTTGAAGACCATTTTACGGTTATTGAGGGTAAAATTTATCATTTTAGCGCACTAAAATAATATAATTTTTTACACAAAAAAGCACAGCTTTCTAAGACTTGATTTACATTGGCGTGTGAGTTAACGTACTATATTCCATATTATTTTTTAACATCTCATCAAAGATGAAGAAGAATATGGAAGTCGAGGCATTTACGGGGCTGACGACCATTTAATCCAGATTTTGTAACAAGTATTTTGACTCACTCAAAATGTTGCACTTAAAGAATTATTTATTGAGTTGACGTTTAATTTGTAGAACACCATTTTAATCTATGTATGAATTATTAAATCAAACATAGATTTTTTGGGTCTATAAAGTTAATTTTTTTTGTAAAAAACACATAAGAATAAATATTGTGACAATTGTTTCGCCTAGTTATGATATTTTTAAACGAATTTTCGTGGCTTTTTGAAACGAATGGCATTGTTAGACGAATGTGAATGAATAAAAACGAATGTGAATGAATCTTCACATTCGTTTAAAAATGCCATAACAAGGCGAAACAATTGTCACAGTATAATTTTTTACGTGTTTTTTAACAATAAAATACAACTCAGTAGACTCGAAAAATCTGTGTTTGATTTATTAATTAATACATAAACATTTAAATAATAAAAAAGGAATTATCAGGTTTCTAATTTTGTTTTTTATATTTTTTATCCAATTTCGATAAATCCGTATCCACTTTTAGTATATATATTTTTTCCTCTTTATTTTATTTTTTCTTTAATACTCTTTCTTCACTCATACTTGATTAAATTACCGAACTCAATCTTATGGAATCAAGGCGCATATCATATTACACGTGTTTTTTACAAACATTTTTTCCTACCCAGTTTGTAAAGCATATTAGATATTGGAATAAGATGACGAGCATTTGACGAGGTAAGGATCAAAGCGATAGAGATAACACTAAAGTATCCAATTAATATAAAAACAAGATCTGTATCTTCATTCAAAAGTTATACGTAAGGTTTATAAGACACGTATGGTAGATTTTTTATATAATAAAAATGTAACTTTGTTTTAAAATCACTATAAATATTTTATTATAACTTAATTATAATGTCTACAGGTTTCGAAGCTAACCGCTTTTTTATCAAGATTTATTTATTTATTAAAAGTATTAATCATTCTTGATAAAGAAGCGGTTATTTCTTTTTCAAACCCTCATCCGCACCCCAATGGTGCATAGGGCACTGCATCATATAAATGCAGCGTTATCTTGATCGTTAACACATGAAGGAAAGCTGATCAGTCCTTTACTTAAGTTACCAGTCCAGGGCAGTATCGAATAAATATAAGAGTGAAAAAAATCACTTGACCCCCCTGAGAATCGAACCCGAGACCTCCAGAACAGTAGCCGAGCGTGCTGACCATTAGGTACACTACGGAGGTGGACATGTTATTTTTAGACATATATATTTTTAATGTAAATGAACGCCTAGTCAGGCTTTCAACAGGATATTGTAAAAGGTAATAAATAAATAAGATATTTTACGGTAACGTACATAAAACTACAAGTCTTTAAAAAGTATTTAATTTCAATTGCGATTCACTATTAATACAAGGTTAAAAGTCGTAATAATTATATTTCACTCAAGTAAACGATAATCCGACCTTAAAATGGCCAAATGCCAAACCGAAGTTATTTAGAGACTGTCGCGGTCTTTCTGTAAATTATTCATATACATATTTTTGCACTATTTGCTGAAAAGCCAAAGAACAACTCATCAATCAGAAGTATTCAAAACACGTAATCTGAACAAATGGTCGGCCTTAAAAGATTGCTGTCTTTAAAATTAATCTCAAGGTTAAAAAAATATTGCGGTCTGAATTTGAAACAGTTTTGTATAGTGCTTTTCTTTCTTACTTTAATTGGAAACATTGCTGTCGAGAAATTGAAGGTTGACCTGAGAAATATTCAGAATAGAAATTTAACGTCCACATTTTTATTATATTATTTTATTTGTGAACAGTTACTTAAATCACAATTTATACATATTTACAACTTTTTTTTGCAGAGACCCACCAAGCCACCTTGTGTGACAAGACACACAAGTGAAGTTTTTTTTAATATTTTTTTATTGTTTTTAACGATTTTAACATAGACACAAAAAATAGAACATAGATAGAAATAAAACATGCATTTAATGTTGCAACGTTTTGAGTGTGTCCAAATCATTCATTTTCATTCAAACCCTTATCCACTCCCAATGGTGCATAGGGCACTGCATCATATAAACGCAGTATTAACTTAATCGTTAACACATGATGGAAAGGTGATCAGCCCTCTGCTTTAGGTATCAGTCCAGGGTAATATTAAATAAATATAAGAGTGAAAAAAATCACTTAATTTTATTTGACCCCTCTGAGAACCCGGGACCTCCAGAACGGTAGCCGAGCATGCTGACCATTACACTACGGTATCCAAATACTTGTTCACAAATCTGTATTATCTCCAACTGTAGGAGTTTTTTTTATTTAAAAAATAATAATATAAAAAGTAACTCCTTTAATTGGAGATAATCCGGATTTGTGAACAGGAATTCGGACACACTCAAAATGTTATAAATAAATTAACTGATAAAATTATAAGCTAAAATATTAAAAATGAAAATGATATTATCTGGCGTTTCTGATGTATGTGATTATAATCCAGGATTCGGACCTCACAAACTAATAAATGAGTTTCTGCTCAATAAATAGCTTCTTTTCATCTCACCAATAGATGTCTCTAGTGAAGTTCTAGTGACTCAAGAACAATGTTTCGAAATTGGTCTATATATTTAGAAATTTCAAGAATTTCAGTGGTGCGGTTATCAATAATAACGTTTGGGTAGAATTGGTGAATGTTACACGTGTGTAAAGTGATCACTTAAACCAGCCTATGACGGTTGTCAGCCCCGTAAATACTCAGACTCAGAATGATATTTATTGTTTTGGCATTCATTTTGTGGTATGAAGTGATTAAATTAAAAACAAAATTCTTCTTAATTATTGATTTGCCGTTTAATTTATAGAATTATTACTCTCTTATGGATGTATATTTTAAATATAAAAATCAAACACCTGTGTATTTTAAGGAACTACTTAGTTGTATATTAAAAAAAAAAAAATTCATGATTATTTCGCCTTGTTAAGGCATTATCAGACAGACTACTATCGTACAGTGTTCTTGCTTCCTTAACATCTACTCATACATGCCCTCCGATTACGTAAACTTTTGACACCACCAGATTTTACGTTCTGATTGATCTCGTCGTGCCAAGTCTTTCTCGGCCGTCTTGGATCTGTTCTCCCGTTTACAATCGCCAAATATATGTACCTTCTTAGTCAGTGTCTCGTTATCCAAATGTCCATGCCACCTTCAAGTATACTTAAATGCACATATAAATAAAGTAAACATTAAAAAAAGGAATATCCTACAAAACCTACATTTGGAGGCTTGTCTGCAGGTAGGATAGTAAGGATAGGGAAGGTAAATGTGAAATATACAACAAAAATCACAACATAAAAATAACAATTACAAAAATGAGCTTTTTGTAAAAGTTTTCAATAGTTTACAGACCGTCGGAAATTTGTATAACCTTCATTTGCGACAAAAATACAATGTAATTGTTTTTATATTGAAATACGAAACACAATACATTTTACAGTAACAAATAGTAATGTCGTTCACAAATAAATTGTGTCGCGTGAAATATTTTCAAATTGAAATTTTGTTCAGCGGCGCTTCGATGACGATTTTCAACATTGTTGTGATTTTCCAGGCATTTGACGTAATGCAATTTCAAAAATGAAAACTTCCAGTGTATTGCTGTAAAACAGTATTTTTTTACGCAATTACTCTTGTTTGAATTGTGACCTTTTGTTACGGCTCGCGTGGATTGTTTTCAATTTTACCTTTTGAATTATATTAATATTCAAATGTGCCGGATGAGATTTTTCAATCAATAATTATGTTTATTTTTTTACATAAATAGTAAAATTCATACTCTTTTTGTGAGCCTAAACGGCTTATTATTCAAATAGGTATCGAATTGTGGTAGAGTGGGTTCGAACCCAGAAACTCAGACTCAAGAGTCCGCGACACTCACCGAATATAATGAACATCACCGTGGACCTATGTACTAGTAATTATTTTTCGGAATTCGCAAATCACACAATAAAAAAATACCACTCATTTAACTTATATACACATACTTAAATTATTCCACACAACTACAAATAAGTTATGAACAATGAAGAAAATTAAGAAATACAAAAAAAAGATTCCGATAAAACGTTAATTTACAATATGGTTTTCCAAAATATATCAACATTATTACCTGTGTTTCCTTTTACAAAAAGTCCCGTTTTTTAACTCTCTTCCTCAATTTATTACTCTACCAACCTCTATATAAACCTGAATTAATTTTTTGCTCGTTAGTTTAAACAATAAAAAAATAACTCCTGTAATTGGAGATAATCCAGATTTTGTGAACAAGTATTTGGACACACTCAAAATGTTGTAAATAAATTATCTGGTCAAATTATAAGCTTAATAATAAAAATGAAAATGGTATTTTCTGGCGTTTCTCATGTGTGTGATTATAATCCAGGATTCGGATCTCACATACTAATATAAGAGTTTCTGCTTAGTAAAAAGTTTCTTTACATCTCACCAATAGATGTCTCTAGTGAAGTTCTAGTGATTCAAGAACAAGGTTTCTAAATTGGTTCATATGTATAGAACTTCCAAGAATTTGAGTAGTGTGGTTGTCAATAATGGGTAGAATTGGTGAATGTTACACGTGTGTAAAGTGATCACTTAAACCAGCCTATGACGGTCGTCAGCCCCGTAAATGCCCAGACTTCCATATTCTTCTTCATCTTTGATGAGATGTCAAAAATTATAGTTTAAACAATCACCTGTTCATAAACTCAATAAATGGTATTTTACAAGTGTTTAATTAAAAAAAAGATTGATTGGTGTGGCTTTCTATTCTATTTGTCTACCCCTGCAGAGAAACGGCGTGATGGAAAGTTAGTTTTTTAGTTATATAAATGCATAAAACGTCGTCGAAAATCTGAATTCGCGATACTTATCACGAAACGTGGTCGCCTTGTCAAAACTCCAAAAGGAAAATAATCAAGCCATTTATAAGACAAAGACGATAAGTGCCGGAATCGAATGCAGTTATCTGGCGCTTAGCGTGTAATTGGGAGCATACATCTTGCCGATTGGCACATTGTATTAACCCTTAGTGGCAGCCCGCTAGGACAAGCAAGGCACCGGGCTAACTTTTAACATAGTTAGTAGTACCCAACTTTGTGTCCGTTAGTTTAAGAGGGTAGGAATCGAGCATTCCCTACATATTATTGCTATACTATATAAACTCACTTCGTATTTGCTGACTAGGAATGTAATAGTTACTATGGTGCATTCGGACATACATATATGTACTTATTTCTCTATTTTGTAAATAAAAAGCATTAAAATTTTGAGTGTGTCCAAATACAAATATATCTAGACAATGAGTTATTTTTCATAGTATGAAAAAGCACTCCTATAATCGGAGATAATCCAAGTTTGTGGACAAGTATTTGAACATACTCAAAATGTTGTAAATAAATTATCTGGTCAGATTAAAAGCTAAAATAATAAAAATAAAATTATATTTTCTCCGTAGTGTAATGGTCAGCATGCTCGGCTACCGTTCTGGAGGTCTCGGGTTCGATTCCTAGGGGGGTTTAATAAATATAAGTGATTTTTTCACTCTAATATTTATTCAATATTACACCGGACTGGTACCTGAAGTGGAGGGCTGATCACCTTTCCTTCATGTGTAATCGATCGAGATAACACTGCGTTTATATGAAGCAGTGCCCTATGCACCATTGGGGTGTGGTAAGGGATTTATTATTATTTATTATTTTATTTTCTAGCGTTTCTCTCGTTTATTTATTTTATTTTTTATAATTTTTTAATTTATTTTTTCTTTACATAAATTGTAAACATTTATTTGAATAACAATTTTAAACATATTTTTTTTCACCAAGCCACCTTGTGTGTCCTGTCGTCATGATGGGTCGGACACAAGTTTATAAATCTAATTTTGCTGCCAATCTTCATCTCAGGATTTTTCAATATATAATTTTTCAGGCATCTTGAGATGACTGCAGCCTTGTTTACTTGCCCCATCTAGTAAATCCACGTACTTAATTTATTCAATACTAGCCTTTTTGACTCGTACTGACTTATGATAAATCTAGCTTTTCACTTGTGATTTACTAGCAATAAATCCATATGCATAATGCATTCAACTAATAGCCGATTTCACCCGTGCTGACACTGATCGTTTTTTTGTGTAATAATACCTAAAAACACTCCATGACTACCTGTTTTTGAATAACCATTCCATCAGGTCGAATGTTGTCTAAATTTGATGTAACGTTATATTCTCTCTGTCTACCCCTGCGGGGAAGTGGCATGGTTAATTGTTTTTTTTTGTAAATTTCAAAATTCAAATAAATAAATTTATTTTTGAGGCCCTGATTCATAAATGAAATCATTGAAACAGTCTTCGGTTAAGCCTAGGAGATAAGCGATAAGTATTTTTTCTTTAAACTACTGCATTAAAGTTATCTACTATCCCCGGGGTAGGAAAAAGCTCTTCGGGTTTTTCAGAACGCCCGAAAGTTGTACAGAAAAAGGGTTGTAAATTTCCCTTTGCATTATAACCAAAGTTTGTCCATTTCATGCCCTTTGCCCTCGGGAGAAATAGTCTCGTAAAGGAAGGAATAAGGGATGAGACTTGATTTCAGAAGTAGGAGTAGACGACGCATATATTTTTTTATACATACATGAAGATACAACTATTTATACTTACTTTCATTTCTTTATTTTTGTTTATTTCTAATCTTTAAGTTATATGCAAGTCTCTAAAGTTTATATTGGATGCTGAGTATTTAACAAAATGTAAAAAATAGCATTGCTATTAAAATATATTTAAAAAGTCCTCACTCATTATTCAAACCCAAAGTGCACCCGATAGTGCATAGGGCACTGCATCATATAAATGCAGCTTTAATTTGATCGTCAACATATGTAGGAAGGGTGATCAGCCCTCCGCTTCTGGGACCAGTCCAGGGTAGTTTTTTATAACTATTAGAATTAATAAAATCACTAATATTTATTTGACTCCCCCTGGGAAACGAACCCGGGACCTCCAGTACGGTAGCCGAGCATGATGACCATTACACTACTAATAAAAAATACGCACATTTAAATTTATTTTATTAGAAAAAAATATTTAAAATATATGTTAGTATCTCACCCATGAAATATTTTGACTACTAACCAGACTACTTTCAGGTACCTATTTAAAATACTTGATCATACCAAGTTTTCCTCGGTCTTCCTCTGCTTCTATTTCCAACTAAAATATCACAAATTTGTTCTACTGTTCTTTCTTCACTTATTCGTTCCACAAGCCCAAACCACCAGTAGGTACACACGATTCTTAATTTTGATATTGGTCACGGGTGCTTTTTATTTTATTTCATTTCAATGCGTTGCCAGATTAAGGTACTTCAGGCTGGTTTAAAAAAAAAATATATTTATATATATATATATATATATATATATATATATATATATATATATATATATATATATATATATATATATATATATATATATATATATATATATATATATATATATATATATATATATATATATATATATATATATATATATATATATATATATATATATATATATATATATATATATATATATATATATATATATACATATATATATATATATATATATATATATATATATATATATATATATATATATATATATATATATATATATATATATATATAAATATATATATATATATATATATATATATATATATATATATATATATATATATATATATATATATATATATATATATATATATATATATATATACATATATATATATTTTTATTTTCGTATATTTTGTACTTTAAAATTATCGTTAAGTTTGTGGTATGGTAATACCAAATAAAACTCTCCTTATCATTCAACGTTTACTTTTTGTAATACCACTTTAAAACACTTATTCATGAACTACCGGTTACGGATAACCATTCCATCATCGGTTATTGACTTGATGACGGAATCATTATTCTGAAGAGAGGTTACAGTTTTGTACAATCATTTGACGATATTCTCCTTGAACCATGGCACTTTTCACGATAAGGATGAAAATAAATTGATTAAGTACCAATAATGCCAACTACCGCTGGGGTGAAACTGTAAAAATCATCACATTTAACAAGCGAGTGCCCTAAAACACTGTTTATGATCCGTATAAATTAGGTCGTGGAGCATGTTCGTGTTTAATTACTTCCCGCCATTCGGAAGAGCCGCCATTTTAAGTTGCGCGGCCGCCATTTTATGACTGGACATCCAGTGGCGTAGCTCATCAGTGTGAAGGTTTGTTTTAATGATAAAGGTAGATGATTATAGGTATTTTAAAACACTTCTTTTAAGAGACCATTTTTTTTTACCTGAATTTATTTTTGATGTTTTATTCCAGATAAACCATATAAATTTAGTTTAATTTACTCACATTTAAGTATATTTGAAAATTATTGGATGTATTTCAAATTACGTGTATGTGTGTGTTTATATACATACTTATACATATTAATCTCTATGGTAGATCATTCATTTCACTTAATTTAATTTATTGGTAAAAAAACATTTTAGTGTCATGTTTAAAAAAAAAAACATTGTTTGCTTTATAATATATATAAGTATTTAGATATTATAATATATTTACCATACGTACCTTAAACGCTTGCACAATTTACCTCAAGTTTTGGAATAACTAATATATGTAAAGTTCGAAGGAACTAGCCTGTGGTATTTTTTTTTTAAATGTATATTTTTTCTGCTTCCATGTAGTGTTAACCGCACTAGGCTTCTATGCTTTAGGTCTCGGGTTCAATCCCCAGGGAAGGGAAAAAATAGTTTAGTGTTTTTCATTCTAATATTTATTTGATCATTAACGGCCTTGGACTGGTACCTGAGTCATGAGACTGATTCCCTTGGCTTTCATATAATCATCGATCAACTTAAAATTGCATCAATTTGATGCAACGCCCTATGCATTATTGGGTGCGGATAAGGGTAAGAAGGAGAAGAAAATATAAAAAAAAAATTCACGGAAATAGCAACACAGCACTACATTTGACGCATTATTATGAGATTTCTTTTTAGGAATCATGTAAACAATATTTTCATTTATATTCGTTTATGTGTGAATGTGTTTAATCAAGCACAAAGTCTTGTAAGAATCCGCAGGTATGATTTTCATAAAGGATTTATTCATGCTTTTATACTTATCCGTCAAATAAGAATAAGGTAGCGATTTATAACTATTTTTTAGGGAAAAGTGAGATAAAAGTCTGAATGAAATACTGTTAGAGCATCAATCATACTTTTTATACTTGTCTGAGGTAAGTATACCGTAAGATCTTTTTCGAATCGCAGAATGAAATTAAGAATAACGACTCGGACTTCTGGCATACTTATATGCGTCAAATGTTCGTTCGTTCGTCAGCCGAAAGAAGTTCTAGTTCTTGATTTTGGGCACTAGTTGATAGTATGCACATAATCAATTAATGCAATATAAATATCAGTAAATTTATTAATGAAAAATAATTTGTTTAAATAAAATGTATAGGAGTCTTTAGAAATTCTAGCTTAGGATTTCAATTAAATACGTAATAGATTTAATATATTATTCATGTGGAAAGTAAAAATGTGTTTTTATAGAAAATACCTTTTTGACCGCGGTAGCAGCAATATCGGTTGAATATTTTAGCATCACATGCAATTTTAAATACTGCTCATGGCAAACATCGTGATTCTTGGTGGCTTAAGCATATCATTTGTCATTTTAATTTTTTTTGCTTACCACTACAGGACGGAGCCAGGCATTTCAGTATTTAACTCACTGATCTACAAATTTAGCAAAAAGTATTCTTATTAGTTAATACCACAATTTCGTAAATCTTAAATATTAAAAAAAAAATATTATTGTGACAAGCGTTTCGATGCAATCTGAATTTTCAAATACCGTGTTTGAACAAAGTTCTAAAAATTTGTTTTTTCATACCATTTTTTAAAATGACCTTAGTTTACTTACATTGAGAATTTTCAGAGAAACGAAAACGTTCATTTGGCGAACGAACGAATGTCTTATTGATAATGCGGCCGTGATTTCGGGATAAAAGGTTCGGACTCGACTACACCCCTGGTGCACGTACAAGATGGCGTTCATACAACACGCTCCCTTTTAGGGGATAATAAAAATCCACGTCTAGGCCATTCGGACGTCCGTGACCATTAAGGTAGAAACAGACTTATCACACTGCGCGCCGCTATCTTCTTACGGTAATATGACGCGAACTCGACCAGGGGGGTAGCATGCTAAGAAAATCAGCTTATTTGACTTGATATTTTAACAAAGACGAAGAAGAATATGGAAGTATGAGTATTCACGGGACTTACAACCTATCGTAGGCTGCCTTATGTGATCACTATATACAAGTGCAACATTCATCATTATATTTAAAATTTGAGCAGTGTGGTTGTCAATGAGTTATAAATGTTGCACATGTATAAAATTATCACTTATACTAGTCTATAACAGGTCACAAGCTGGTCCAGACTTCCATATTATTTTTTATCTTTGTTGTTATGTCGAAATGCGTGGAGAACCCAGATTTGTGATCAAGTTTTGGACAGACCAAAAAATGTTTTGAAATGATATTAAAAACATGATTAAAACAAATTAACCAACTAACCATCACGCTGCTTTCCCATAAGGGTCGGCAGAGAAAAAAATGCCACACTAATCTGTATTTGCAATCAATCTTCGCCTGTGTCACATTCATGCATCTCCTGATATTGTACATAGCCTCAGATTATTCCGACTCCTGACCTGACCATGTCCGATTATCCGAAATTCTTGATCATGTTAAGATTACCTCGGTCTTTCTTTGCTTCTATTACCAACCACATCTGCCACATAAACATGTTTTACTATCCAGCTTTTCACAATTTTATCGATAATGATTGTCAGCCTTGCATTATTTTCTTGTATCACCATTCAAACATCTAATTGATTGACAACCACACAACCACATTTTAGTTTTATTTTGATGGATGTAAATTGTGACAGAGGGTGCTGCCAGAATTCATGATGTACGTATATATATATACATATATATATATATATATATATATATATATATATATATATATATATATATATATATATATATATATATATATATATATATATATATATATATATATATATATATATATATATATATATATATATATATATATATATATATATATATATATATATATATATATATATATATATATATATATATATATATATATATATATATATATATATATATATATATATATATATATATATATATATATATATATATATATATATATATATATATATATATATATATATATATATATATATATATATATATATATATATATATATATATATATATATATATATATATATATATATATATTTATATATAAATATGTAGTTTTCTCTTTTCTTTATATGGTGAGAGTCTAAGACGCTAGCTTATCATTATCGAATTACAAAATTTTGATTTAAATTGTGTTTACTGTAGATTAACCATATCTTGCAAATAATAAGTCCAACAGAATGGAAACTTTTTACGAGGACAAATCTTTACACCAAGGTCTTATGAAAAAATTAGCCCTTTTTTCCATAAACCGCCTAATCGAGTCTAGTGTCCAGGGTTGCCATTACAGCTAGGTGATGGCAACCCTAAAATAACCAAGTAGGTACCTAGTTATTTTACTTGACCTGCTGTTTTCCCCAAACGATTTTTGGAAATGGAAATCGCCCAATTTTAGACCACTATTTGAATAACGTCCGAGTATTGTTTAGGCGTTAAAGATACATATCATTATTTACAACTTAATTATTTTATGCCTCCAAAGTGTATTAAGGCGTTACAATACCACTCAATTTATATTGTGAGAATTTATGGCAGCTAAAAAGGGAATTGTTTTAAAAACCCTCAAACCCTTTCGTAGAGTATTATTTTTTACTATTTTTTTCTTGGTAGAGTAATATAAAATTATAAGTAAAAACAACAGTCCAAAGCTAAACTTTATTTATTTCGTATTTTAAACGCATTATGGTATTTACTTTGTGGTATGGTAAACTATAGCACTCTCCTTATCAATCACTATTTACATTATCTTATAGTACTTGAAATAAAATATAAGGTACTCACCATGTTTGATTGAAATATTTTTTAACTTAATTTGAAAAGATACTTATGATTTTATGAATTATTTTGGGGTTAACCAAATTATAAATAAAAACAAGAAAAAAACTTCTAGAAAATAAAAATAACAACTTATTTTTAGAAAAGTGTGATGGAAACCAATTAGCACTGCCAAAATTGAGATTTACAGTTTTGGCTTGGCAAAGATGTAAGAATAAAGCAACTAAAAAAGATTATGTAACCAAAAAAAGCAGTATTTTTGTTAATACCATTTTTTTAAATCGACATATCGCCCACTCCTTTCAAGAACGTCATAAATAAAAAAACCTTATTTTTCAGGAGAACGTTTTTAAAGTTTAAAAACGTTTTTGGTTGGTTGGAAGATATTGCTTTATAGCAATAAGCCCGCCAATGTACACACATATTGTACAAAAAGTTCAAATAAATAAATAAATAAATAAAATACAATGTGTTAAAAATAAATATCAAGCCACTTATTAAACTTTTTCATATGCAACAGATCTTTTTAGGTAAAACCTGAAGGTTTTTTGTACAATTAAAAAATATTAAGCATATTTAAAAAAAAATATTAAACAATACCTTTTCTTCAAAATGCAAAAAATAACACTTTCTGCCCTGTATCGGGTAAATATTAAGTTAAAAATATGCCTCTTTTGCTGGGATTTAGTATATTTTTTGGGCATTCCAAAAACATGCACAACTTAAAATTGATGATTTTTGATTTATGACGTTCTTGAAAGGAGTGAGCGATATATACTATATTTATACCAGTCAGCTATCGATAGATATTCTGTGTTTATGCTGATAAAAAAATATGCATATAAAAATTTGAGGATAAATACTCCATTTCCAGTTTGTCACATTCCAAAAATGCATTTTACCAGTCATCCATGAAATAGTCCATTTATACTCATTTTATGTAAATATAAAATGATTAAGGAAAACACTTCGTTTTTTACCACTTGAGTTTTATTATAGACCACATGTTTCAGAAGTTAAACTTCCATCATTCAGGTCTGTATAGTAACTAAAATATAAAATATAAAATTGTTCTATAAATAAGGAGAGGGGAAAGTAAGGGGAAGGGGTTAGTCAAGGGACGGAGTTTTTAAAACAAAGGAAAAACGGAAAGCAATGGTGAAGAATTTTGAAATAATATATTATTTAATAAATTATTATTAGAATTCAGGTTTTTTGGATTTCTAAATTTTCAAGATAATTCATAATTTGGCCTTTATATGGAACAAGGTGTAATAATTTTAATTTATGAGATTGAAATGAGTGATTAGTATCTATTATGTGATTTGCAAATTCCGAAAAATAATTACTAACAAGACCGCTATGATGTTCTTTAATTCTAATCTTTAAATTTCTCGCAGTGTTTTCTTTAATCATTGTAACATGTCTTACCACAAAGTTAATGCCGAATAATAAATAAAATAAATATAAAATGTTTTTCAGTTTAACAGATTCTGAAAAATGCAGTGAATTTATCCATGCCAGTCACTTATTATTAGATATACTTACTACGTAAATACTGATATAACGTATGTTTAAAAAATGCGTATAAAAACTAAGTCTTTTAATTAAATGCAGGTTAATGCAAACAAACGCAATAAGTGTCAATATGACACTTTTATTATAGATACACTGCGTTTATGCTGAAAAAAAGCATGCTACAATTTTTTTTGTAAAAAAAATATTTTTTATGTTTGCAATGTTCTGAAAATTGCAGTTACATCTGTCAACACCAGTCACCTAAAAATAAATTTAATTTTGAGAGCTTTTCCAATCCGTAGAGCTTCCGGACTGACGGAGTGGAGGGAAGGTGCTGAAAATAGTACCAGCGTCAGTTTAAAGCTTCCCGTTTTATGATCCTTCGTGATACCCCGTCCGGCTATGCCCGGCACCAACACTCAGTAATTGATATCGTTAAGACAACTTTATTGCGCCACTCCAACACTTTTTAATGGTAAAATGATTATCGCAGCAACGAGAACCTTAGATTTTTAATGGTGTCAAGTGACTAAAACGTGATGATCCATAAAAATATTATAACTCCAAATTGCTGCTTCTATTGCGACTGCTCTAATTGGTAAAAAAGCGTCCGGGTAAATTCCGAATAAGTGTGAGTAAATTATTTTTCAAATATCTTTTTAGTGGAAAACAATATTCTTACTCATATACTTAGCATCCGAGCGTATTAATGGATTATTTTCGAGCTTACACTATATTAAGTTTTTTTTGCATATGTACGAGTATATTCTGTAAAAGAAACATATCCGTACATCATTTTTGACATATCAACATGGATGAAAAAGAAAATGGAAGTTTGGGTATTTATAGGGTTTATGATATGTTAATGGCTGGTTTATGCTGACAATTCGTCGGCAGTTCTCGTCAGAACTTCGGGACGCGGATCTGACTTGGGAGGATGCAAGGGAGCTGGCAGCCGACACAAAAGCCTGGAGACAGTTTGTGGACTCCATATGCTCCACCTGGGGAGCGGATATGGTTTAATATTAATAATTATGGCTGGTTAAATGATGTTTTACACACGTGCATCATTCACCATTCTACCCATGATTGACAACCATACAACTCAAATTTTGGAACTCCTACATATATCTCCTACATAGTTGGAAAAAGAGGCAGACGAAGACCGAGGAAAACTTGGCACAATCAGGTATGTTAAATACTTGAAAGCGGTCGGGTTAAGAGTCGTAATAATCGTCGAGTATGTATGAGGAGATGCATGAATGTAGAAGAGGCGAAGAATGTTTGCAAAGACAGAGTGTCTCTTTGTCTACCCCTGCGGGGAAGCGGCGTGATGGTTAATTAGTTAGTTAGTTAGTTAGTCTGTTACATATATCATAAACCCCATGACGCTGTGCATGTGATTCAACTGGAGCCATCTATGTTTGGTTTGAGAAAGCTTTTTTTTTAGCAGATACCATTTTATGTACGTGTATGCAAGATCCTAACCGAATTATTTAACATACTGGGAGACGCTTGAAGTATGATTTATGGTTCATTATTTTATAATTCGTTATATTTAATGTTTTCAATGTGTGCTTTGAGCTACTCTATTCTTTAATCAGAAACATTAAGTACCTGTTTGTTTGTAAGAGCTTTCATTTAGGAAAATAAAGCCGAAAATATTGCCTTCTACATTACGAAGTAAAATGGTCGTATTAAATTAAAATATAAAAATAACAAAATTTAATGGAATAAACAATTTTATATCAACTAAAACATGGCAATTATTTAATATTTACATGATCGTTTCTCCTTAAGGGTTGAAAACGTAGGAATTATAGTTTACTCAGCGTAAAATTTTTAATAATTGTTTTATAATTAAATGAGAAAACGTGTAAAATAAAAATAACGAAGAATTCTATAGATACACCTTGTAAAATGGGATATTGATGTATTGTATAATTTTTAATCAATATTTTATCTGAAGGGCATTCTTAACTACCAGATACTACTCACAACGAGCATAATTCGTTCCAGATAAGCGAAATACTCGTTCAGCGAAACATTTTTTGTTTTGACTAGTGCGGAAGTTCCGGTTCATAAGTGAATATCATGAAAAAGGGATAAGTATGCCCTTTTCTGTAATTCGTTATGTAAAATGTCGCTCGTTAAGAGAGCAACTTCTACACATATTTTTGCTCGCCATGCGAATGACTCGTTGTGAGAAGTTCCACTGTACTGTGTTATATTGCATTTATTTGATGTTTAACGTTTGTAAAATACTGATACGGAGACTTTTTGATTAAAAGATAAGTAAATTAACTAGTTCATTTGCATTTAAATATGGTTTAAATCTGCCTTTTCGAATTAGTTGTATTTGACAAATAAAAATTAATTTAAAAATAGATATATGTTACCACAAGGTGATTGCCGAAACAATTAATGTAATAATTTGCTTTGATATAGTAAAATATAATCGATAAATAAAACAAAATAACAAAAACAGTAAACTATTTTGAATTCATGTTTTACTAAGTAATTATCACATTTTCTTAAAATCTAATGTGACACGTGTTTCGATGCATTCCGCGTCATTTTCAAACACCGTACTTAGTTTACGTTTACTAAGTTAAACATTAATTAAAAATGGATAGATTTTACCACAAAGTGACTGCCAAATCAATTAATGAAACAATTAACTAACTAACCATCAAGCTGCTTCCCCGCAGGTGAAAGCAGATAGAATAAACGCCACAGCAATCTCCTAAATAAAATAAAAAAACGATTTTCGCCTCTTCTACATTCATGCATCTCCTCATGCATACCCCCCGATTAATCCGACATCCGACTTGACCACATTCAAGTACTTAAAATACTTTATCATTCCAAGTCTCCTCTGTTTATATAATATTATTTCCATATACGAAATATCAATGTTATTTCAAATAGACTTCGTTACTCAATATCTTACAAGTTGATTTTTCAAACGAAAGCTAGATTTAATGTAAGATAAAACAAAGATATGAGCTTTTCACATATTTTTATAATGTTTTTTTCTTTTATCGCTCCAATGGAAACGGGCGAGAGCTTTGAAAAAAAAAAGTTTAAAAAACTAAAGCTCACTTGAGAATGCTAATGAGTTTACTGGAAAATGATACAAACAACTACCAAAGAGGGATATGTTGTTAACTCTGTATTTTTTCAGTAATAATTTCATATAATATGTATATTTAACTAGGAAAAAGCCATCATATAATTTAGATTATTTGAACACTTCAATAATTAATTTTTGACATTATAAGCATTATTTAAAAAAAAACCATTTAGACTAAGGTATGTGAGGCTAAACTGGTATGATTGAAAATTTAAAGACTAACGGAAAACTTAACACCATTTTCCATGCCTTTATTAATATAAAAATAGTGAAAATATAAATTAGGTTCATTGTTAAATTTCATGAATCATATGATTCTTTTATCAAAAGTATCGTAAGATTTTATTGATATCTCAGCATATATTTTAAGCAATAATAGCGTTTGTGACCTGCCATTAGCTGGTTTAAGTGATTACTTCATAAAATGTTTATCATTTATCATTATCCCTGTTATTGTCAAACAATTTATTCGAATTTTGGAAAATTTCAAATATGTTAATTACTAAATAACTAATACATCACACCGGGATAGACAAAGAGGAAAAAACACCTCACAAATCTGCATGTCGTCTTTGATGCACATGCCTAAACAAATCAAATAAATACATGTGTATATATAAATATATATATATATATATATATATATATATATATATATATATATATATATATATATATATATATATATATATATATATATATATATATATATACATTTACATATATATATATATATATATATAATATATATATATATATATATATATATATATATATATATATATATATATATATATATATATATATATATATATATATATATATATATATATATATATATATATATACATATATTTATATATATATATATATAAATATATATATATATATATATATATATATATATATATATATATATATATATATATATATATATATATATATATATATATATATATATATATATATATATATATATATATATATATATATATATATATATATATATATATATATATATTTAT